>NW_012144124.1:0-1185 GCF_000956105.1 Propithecus coquereli
TTGGCTGCCACCTCCAACTCCAGCACACAATAACATAAATAAAGACATTGATCAAGTTACTTCTGCTGCCTGGGCCTCGATATCTCCACCCCTAGTCTCAACTACTCAGGAGACTGAGGCAGGAGGATTGCTTGAACCCAGAAGTTTGAAGTTGCAGTGAGCTATGATAATGCCACTGCACTCCAGCCTGGGCAACAGAGACCATATCTCAAAAAACAAACAAACAAACAAAAAAAAAAAACAAAAAAACATTCATCTTGTAGTGAAAAATTTTGGCTGCCACCTCCAACTCCAGCACACAATAACATAAATAAAGACATTGATCAAGTTACTTCTGCTGCCTGGGCCTCGATATCTCCACCCCTAGAATGAGAAAGGGAGATGAAGCCATTTCTAAGCTTCCTTCCCAGTTGATTATTTTATACTCTAACTATTCATATATTGCCAGTAAGGATGGAGATTCATAACTAGAAATCCAGCTATCCTATCTGAAATTTACTTAGAGAAATTGAAGCAGTCATGACTGTCAATCTCTAGTAGGGATAAGTGCCATGCTTGCTGGGAGAAATTGGACTTGCCACGCTCTACAGTGAGCGGGACGGCTTGGGCTCTTTTACAGGCAGCGTGAGCATGAACTACACCAGCCAGAGGTTTGCGATTTGAGCACAGCCACGCTGACTGCAACATTGCAAACGTGAAATGAATACAAAGAGGATAAATGAAGATAACAAAAAACTAATAAATAGGATTAAATGTTTGTAGAACGTACCGAAGTTGTGTTCAGCCATGGGAGAAAGCCAAGGGCACATTAAGTTTAGAAAGAGGAGGGTAGGCTAGAGTGATGTTTCGTTGTTGGATGATCATCAGGAAGAATTTATCACCAGGGAGCCTGTGTATGGTGCTTAATATTCCTGATAAACTATGTGCATGGCCTGTACGAATTACATTTCCTCCTTAAAGGTGGGCTATAATTATGAAATTTTCCGAATAATTTTTTAAAGCGCAAAATTTGTTTTTCAACCAAGATCTTGTGATGTGTGTTTGTGTGTATGCTTGCGCAGACTTGTGATAATTATGAGCAGAAACTCCTCAAGTAAAGCATAAAGTTTTTCCATATGTGGCCCCATATATGAATATAAAGCCTGTACTTGAGAAAGAAGAAACTGCGAGTCAATAAGAATATTA
>NW_012144124.1:4320-5313 GCF_000956105.1 Propithecus coquereli
AAATTAAAGGAAATAATAATTAAAGATCCAATTAAAATTGTAGGTAAAAAATAAGATCTCAGAAACAATAAGCTAGAATCTAAAAATAGGCGTATTATAGTTTTCTTGTCAAACATAATTTTTCTTTCTCCAGTCTTCCCAAGGTGACCAAAGATAATCATGGTGAAAACAACTGATTTGCAAAATGATTTCAGTCTCATTAACTTCGGCCTGACTATTTGAATGAAGTACAGCAAAAGCAGCGATTGACCATACAGGCTCTCTTTAAATTTACTTTGCTGAAATTTTTTATAAAGTACCTCAGATTAGACTTTTTGAAGACCTCTCAAATCTAAGAAGGCAAGCCAAGGACTTGCCCTAACATTATACCTGTAATACCTATAAGATTTGGGCAAATTAATCTTTTCTTGAGGTTGGCAAAATATCTTGAGGTTCTGGGAGCTGTCAGGAAGTGACACTTCTTTACTCACGGAGAGGCCAGTAACCCTGTGAGGAAAGCCTGTATCAAGATACCAGGCCAGTTTTCTAGGGACTTCCATTGGCTCCATAAAGTCAACCTTAGGTTCTTTAAAGCCATCTGGTCATATCTGAAGACATGATAGTTCAGTCAAAGCCTTGTTATAACCAGTGTTTTCATTCATCCTGTTAAAAAGAGAACAAGTTCTTATTGAAAGTATGCAAATAACTATATTGCTATAATATGAGAATACTCAAGAATAGTCTAAATTTTGGGGGAACCATGCAAGGAAAAAAATTAAAATAAACGTTTTAATTCTTTTTAGAAAAATATACATTATCAAATTTCTGTAAGCTATAGAAAACATAAATGAAAAAGTTATCTTACTTATGGAATATAAAATATGAAATAATCAGCAATATGTCAAACAAAAAGTCATAAACATCATAACCTTTCATTACTTTAGTTCCATGTAATTGATTGTTTTCTGCTTAATGTTGAGTCAGCAATTTCATAAGTCCAGTTTCTCCATTAGC
>NW_012144124.1:17468-19800 GCF_000956105.1 Propithecus coquereli
CAATCAGGATCTCCAATAGTGTATTATTTCAAAAGTTATTCAATCCAATACACCTCTTTAGAGAAAGACCAGGAGCTGAATTTTCATGTTTAGGATAAATTTTTTTAACTAAGATGTTTCCAAAGAGGGTGCAGAAGATCTAGTTCTCATGAGCCCCAAATATTCATCCTCAGAAATAGATTAAGATTGCCAAAAGATATCTCGTGTTTACAAATGGTATTTCTAATTCCCTGCAAAAATGTGGGGTGCTGTCAATCACAGACACATTAACCTGTGACACTGGGTAGGCACTTCTGGCATTGGACTTCCTAGCACTTAACCAGGCAACAGAGGTTGAAATAACAGAAACCCCTTATGAATGGGACGTGTTAAGACAAACTCCCTTAGAGCTTTGTACATTTGGACACAGAGGATGCTCCTGAAAAATGATGTGTCTCAGGTTTCCAGTCTTCCCAGACAGACCACTTAGCATGACTCCAAAATTTTACTCCCCCCCAGGCTGGTGGAGACCGAGAGAGAGGTTCTCAGCCGGCCAAAAATCCGGGCTCTCGGAATATAAAACAAGACAAAAGGGCAACCTTATATCCTACAGTTATTTTTATGTCAAATGACACAAAAAGAGAAAGAAAAAAACCAAGATCATTTCTGAAAGAAAAGAGATCAGATAGTATGAGTACTCATACCAAAAATACACCAGAGTCATTGTGCTGAAGGCCTAGTCGATAAATGGTTTTCTTTTATTCATCTAAATTTGGAAGGAGAAAAAAGACAAGTAGTGATTTTTACCATCCACTCCAAAAGGTTTCATAAACAGAGATCCAGGAGATTGACTGGTAAGAATTCTGACCTTTTTCCAGCTTGTCAGTCCCAGGTTCTTTCAACTGCTTTTGTTTCCAGGGGAGAAGAGTGGTTTCGGTATCCTGCCAACTATGCCAAATCTCTAGTTGTGAAGGAAACGTTTCCCCTTCATGCTCTAAAGTTTCTCTGAAATGAATCGACAATGAACAGATTAACAGAATACACACAAATTTATTAATGTGCACAAGCACAAGAGTCATGCAAAATACAAGACTCAAAGAAGGACCAGATGACTGAAGCTTAATTGCATCCTCTTTATATGGGGGAAAAGATGGGAGAATGTAGGCAATTTTGAAGTGTAGTAAATAATTTTTAGGGGGATCTAATGGACAAAGAGCAGACAATAATTTGTAAATGATTCTCTTTGAAAATTGAATGGGGACCACAGTATAGACAATCATTTGGGACAAAGCAAGGTGCAGGGCAGACCTCTACTGTGGACAAAGGTGGTTGCATTACTCAGTCAGTCTCCAGAGTAATCTCTTGGAGCTACCTTCAGAAGGATACATGAAAACTCTGGGCATCGTGACAACTTTTACTCTTTTTTCTTCTCTGGTGGTTAATCTCCTCTGGCTATTTGATAAGATTACTAGAAAGGGAGTTTTGATGCAATTGCATTTCTTTTAGGAGAAGTTTCCTCAATCAGATGAGGGAAATTCCAGAGAAAGCAGCTCCCTGTGCTTGGCAGACGGTGGAAGAGAAACAAGAAAAGATTAGAAAGCTTTGTGTTCTGAGGAAGCTTCTGAGACTTTCCGATTTCCTTTATTTCAAAAGTGCTCATCATGCCAAAGCACCATACTTTGGGGTCTCCTTTACTGATCCCCAGTAAAGCCAAAGGTAGCTGTTGCTCATCTGAAGATAAGCTTGGTCACAGGCATATGGTGGATGGGGAGGGGAAATATCATGAACAAAATCAGAAGCCGAGCAGATGGGATTACATTCACAGAAGAGCCATAATCTTGTCTATCTTGGGGTACAAGTGGAGGGAAAAATTGGATGGGGCTAAAGAAAAAAGGAAGACAACTATCGTCTTGCTGAGTAACTTCTATGTATTCAGTTCCATCCAATTATGCCATAACTTTGAAAGAGAAATTTTACACCCACTTTACATGAAGGAAATCCTTGGAGTGTTGAAAATCTTGCCAAATACTGCTTAACTAGAAAGTGGTAGAACTCGGTGTCTCCTATCTCAATCTGAATAGCTAGCAAATGTTCTTGTACTTCATTCAATAATGAGTCATGGCAAGTCTTTGAAAATGTTTAATCAGGAATCTAATATGCTTAAAGTTGCACATGAAGAAGATAAATATGGTGGAAGTTTGTTGACTAGGTTGGAGAGGAGGAAAAGAGGAAGGAGACTAGTGTGAAGAGTAATACCATAGCACAAGGATATGTAACTTGGGCTTTACAGGGATGAAGGGAATTTGTTTCCCCTCCTCTGAAGCTTTGGGTTTGCAGAAATAAACTGACAATA
>NW_012144124.1:23737-24514 GCF_000956105.1 Propithecus coquereli
CATAGCGGCCATTGATTCTCAAAGAGTTTTTCATAGAGACTGTCCTATTTGCTCATCACAGCTAATCGGAATAGAGAAGAGGAGAAAGTGAGGGTGAGAGCTGAAGTGACCTTGCCAAGCTGCTGCTAAGTCTCTTCAGGCATTAGCATGGTCTCATTTTCTTACTGTATTCCGTAAAATTATCCTTTCTCCTCCTATTTCCAGCCTCTTTTCTTCCCAGTGGCCTACATTTACACACAGCTCCAATCAACTTGACTATTAATATTTGCTAGAACTGAGAAATAACAATAAGAAAAATAGCATGTTGTTTGACCTTGCAGTTCTCTGAAAATTACTGAACATAAGACAAATTCTAAATACAAGAATCTGTTGTTTTTTTTTAGGGAACAATTTGCAAGACCAATTAGTTGAGATTAATTCTAAAGTGTGCTGCAAAAATTTGCTATCATAATAAAGTGTTAAAGTTTGTGAATGATTTGCTTTTTAAAAATAAACTAAGGTACGCTTAAGGTTATCTCAGTAGTATCTCTAAAATACCACATTTGATCACTTGCTTACTTGAATTCCAATGTGTTTTTTGGATGAGGAAAATGGCATGGTATGAGAATGAGCAAAAAGTCTATCTGCTTAAAACCTCAGCACTGGATAAGTCACCGTCACTGATGAAATAGTATTGATATTTGTTCAGAATCATTAGCAAGATTATGAGTTTTGTCATGATTTACTTTGGTTTGTGATTGTCATGGTTTACTTTTGATCTCTTTTTCATTTAACTCA
>NW_012144124.1:26014-27480 GCF_000956105.1 Propithecus coquereli
TTTCAAGATTTTTTTAAAAGCCTATAACCTTCTCAAAAGTATGTTTTTATTTTTTGGTATCTTCTCAATTTTTAGTATTTTTTTAATATTTGCTAATGTAACTGGTAGAGATTATATAGCATTGTTGCTTTGATTTGACATTTCTAGCTTAAAGTACAGTCATGTATTCCTTAACGATAAGAATGCATGCTGAAATATGTGTCGTTAGGCAATTCCGTCATTGTATAAACCTCACAGAGTGCACTTACACAAACCTAGACGATACAGCCCACTGCACACCTAGGTTATACGGCGTAGCCTATTTCTCCTAGGCTACAAATCTGCACACCATGTTGCTGTATTGAATACTGTAGGCAATTGGGACACAGTGGTATCTGTGTATCTAAACTTAGGAAAGATACAGTAAAAATACAGTGTTGTGATCTTATGGGGCCACCAACACATGTGTGGTCCATCTTTGACTAAAGCGTCATTATGTGGTGCATGACTGTAGTAGTTTGAGTTTCTTATTTTCTCATTTGTGTGAGCTATTTGATTTTCTTCCTTTGTAAATTGCTGTCCATGTCTTTTCTGTATCTGTTATTTTTCTAGTGCTTTCTCTTACACCATTTAGTAAAAGCACTAACACTTTGTCTACCACACCTGTAATAAGACTGATTTTTTTCAACATATTAGACATTATATTCCAAATAAGTGGCATTTCCTTCAAAAGAGTCACAATAAGAAATTACACTAATTTTAACGATTCCATTTATTGAAACACTGTGAAATATCTTTATTTTGAAGTAGTCTTAAATACACTCAAGCAAACCACAGAATCAACCCAGACCTTTTTCATAATCAGGAACCCAATCCAGCGTAGCCAAAATCCCCATTCAATCACTATCCCCAAAATTTGGTCTTGAAATGACTTCTGGCTCTTTCTAGACTCAAATCCACCTTGAAAAGATGTGCATTTGTTATCACTGATTGCATCAAATGGATGAGACATTATTTCTAAAATAAATTTGTTAGAAAGAGAAAAGGTTATAAACTCTTCTAAGAAAATTTCGTGTTATTAGGAAAATTTGATCTCTCTCCAAATATCACTGCTTGAAATACTAAAATAGTCATTACATTTGCTGATGCATTTAAACACATATGCATATATATTTATAATAATTGACATAAATGCAGATAGTTTGTTGCTTATTTTTTTTTTATCCTTTATTTTTCATGGTCAGTTCTTATATCTCCACATTCATAAAATGTCATTATTTCTTTACACTTGTTCACTAAATTTACTCAAAGCTATTATCCTTTTTTATAACCCTTAAAAAATAAACTTCGATATCTAGAGTTTATAAAGAGACATGACTTCAACAATGTTTTAAAACAAAAAAAAAAGGAAAGTGTGAAATGGTTTTTGCTGGGTTATTTTATCTATAGTTTATAAATCAAATTATCAGAAATTTATTGAGACTATA
>NW_012144124.1:39043-39416 GCF_000956105.1 Propithecus coquereli
CTCACACTTAACTTTTGCAAGTGTCCCATCAGTGCATGGGAAAATGTGCCAGAGGAACAGAGCAGAGCTGGTCACCGGGACAGCAGGCAGCCTCACAGCAGCAGGCACCTGAAACATCTCACTGAACCAACTTTTCCACATCAGCCCTTCGTGCTGCGTGATTTGTCATTAGTAGAAAACCTGTGAAAGTTGAATACATGTTCTTTAATTCATTTCACAAGAGATCCCAGAGGTTCAATGTCCATCACCCTTTTGGGAAGTGACATTGTTCTGCTTCCGTCAGGAGTGAGCCCAACGTCATAGTGGGCTAAGTGCCTACTTAAGTATGTGGGTATTACAGCTGCGGTCCATTTTTGTTGTTTCCACATTAAAA
>NW_012144124.1:39466-39804 GCF_000956105.1 Propithecus coquereli
TCTATATGTAGAGTTT
This sequence comes from Propithecus coquereli, assembly GCF_000956105.1. Classification (NCBI taxonomy): domain Eukaryota; kingdom Metazoa; phylum Chordata; class Mammalia; order Primates; family Indriidae; genus Propithecus; species Propithecus coquereli. The sequence continues at coordinate 39,483 of NW_012144124.1, forward strand.
TTGTCGATAATTTTGCAAGAATGTAGCCCCCATTTTGATAAGCACAAAGAGATGGATCTTCAGTTTGGGAAGTTCACTTCCATTGCGTGTAGAGTTAACTCTGGAGCCATGAGTTCCTCCTTCTTTAGAAACAGCTATTCTTAAATTAGGCCCATATTCTACATGCCCCATATCTAGAAATTTTTTCTTTGTCATTTTTTCCCTTTTCTGTATAATGTATGCTTTGTATAAGAAGAAAATGATACTTTAAGAAAGTAAAAATAGACCTTTAAATAGATGTGTACAAAAAGGATCAGGAAATAAATGTTCCAAAGTGTTTACA
>NW_012144124.1:39854-40254 GCF_000956105.1 Propithecus coquereli
CTAAGTGCCTACTTAAGTATGTGGGTATTACAGCTGCGGTCCATTTTTGTTGTTTCCACATTAAAAGATCTAAACATAATGAAAGTTAAACATTTCTAACTTGCATTTACTGGCAATGAGAACATAGATATATAACATATATATAGCATATATATATACACATATATATATAACATAGAAGAGGAAGGAGGACATTTTCATGATTACAAAGACTGACCCTTAAGCTTTGTTTAGCTTTTGGAACATCTGATGTCCACAAGAACAGATGTAACACCAGGATATTACATCTGCAAATGAAATGGAAACAACTCTACTTTGCTCTCATGTATTTTATAAATGTGCAAGTGTTAAAGAGTGGGTGAGAAAAAAACAATGCCTATAGATAAAAATAGAATTAAAC
>NW_012144125.1:0-1243 GCF_000956105.1 Propithecus coquereli
CCTCAAACTCCTGGGCTCAAGTGATCCTCCTGCCTCAGCCTCCTGAGCAGCTGGGACTACAGGGACATGCCACCACGCCCAGCTAATTTTTCTATTTTTCGCAGAGTTGGGATCTCGCTGTTGCTCAGGCTGGTCTCGAACTCCTGAGCTCAAGCAATCCTCCCACCTTGGCCTCTCAGAGTGCTAGGATTACAGGCGTGAGCCACTGCACCCAGCTCTGGATGCTTGTTTTTAAAAATTCACATTAATAAAAACTTAGATGTTGGGGAAAAAAAAGAAAAGAAAAAGAAAACTGAGCCCGGTGTGGTGGCTCATACCTATAGTCCCAGCTGCTTAGGAGGCTGAGGCAGGAGGATTCACTTGAGCCCAGGAGTTTGAGGTTGCTGTGAGTTATGATGATACCACTGCACTCTAACCTGGGAGACAGAGTGAGACTCTGTCTCAAAAAAAAAAAGTTCTTATACTGAGAAAGAATGCACCTCTTCGTAGCTTTGGTTATAATGCTCCCCCTAGTCTTCTCACATGTGCTGTTTGAACACAGTTCACTAATCTCCTCACAGGCTGCTCTTCAATAGGGTAATCATGTCTGGTTACTGCAAACTTTCTTCTCATGTCAAGGCTTCAAGTTCCCTCTCCAACTGGGCCACATTCCTCAGAAAATACCTCGCCACTGTAGTTTCCCAGGGACAAAACTCTTCCTGCATAAGCCTTAAGAAGAAAATGCGGACTCCTTCCAAGAGACTGGACACCCTGCTAGGGTATGCTAGGTGTGATTTTGGAATAGTGACATGCAGTAAGAAGAGACACCCATAGGAAAGTAAGCTGGGCTTGACTCTTTGTCAATAATCCTACACCAATTAAGAATCTTAGTTTACATTCCAGCTACTCAAGAGGCTGAGGCCGGAGGATGGCTTGAAGCCAGGAGTTCAAGACCAGCCTGGGCAACATAATGAGACCCCATCTCTGAAAAAAATTTTAAAAATTAGCCAGGCGTGGTGGCACACAGGTGTGTAGTCCTGTAGTCCCAGCTACTCAGGAGGCTGAGGCAGGATGATCCCTTAAGCCAAGGCATTTAAAGCCACAGTGAGCTATGATTGTGCCACTGTACTCCAGCCTGGGCAACAGAGCGAGACCCTATCTCAAAAAAAAAAAAAAAAAAGAGAATCTTAGCTTACATTTATTAAATACATATGCCAGGCACTATTCTAAGTGCTCTGTGTGTATTACCTCATTTAACCTTCAC
>NW_012144126.1:0-1122 GCF_000956105.1 Propithecus coquereli
ATATAGTGCTCCACTAGTGTCAATTAGAGCAAGTTGATTGATAGTGCTGTCCAGATAAAATATATCTTCATTGCTTTTCTGCATGCTTGATCTATAAATTACTTATGGGGTATGCTACCATCTCCAAATCTAAGAGTGGACCATTCTATTTTTCTTTTCAGTTCTATCAGTTTTGGTCTCACGTATTTTGATGTGCTATTATTTGGTGCATACACATTTAGGATTTGTGTGTTTTCTTGGAAAATTGGCCCCTTTATAATTATGTAATTCTCTCTTTTTCAATAACAATTTTTCTTGTTCTAAAGTCCTGTCTGGAATTAATATAGCTACTCCATCCAGCTTTCTTTTTATTTGTGTTATCATGGCACACCTTTATCAATCCCTTTAATTTTAACTTATCTACGTCTTTACTTTAAAAATGGATTTATTTGTAAAAAATACATAGTCAAGTCTTGTTTTTAATACACATTAACAACCTCTGAATTCTCATTTGTGTATTTAGACCATTCAAATTTAAAGCGATTACTGATGCCTTTGGATCAATATCAACTATACTTGTAAGCCTTTCCACCTACTGCCAGAGGCTTCCTTTCCTGCCTTCTATTGTTTTGTATGCGCATTCTTATATGACTCCATTCCATCTCTCCTCTCAGAATATCAGTTATACTTCTTTTCATTTTTTTAGTGCTCTCCCTAGAGTTTATAACATAGTTTTTTAATTAATTCAAGTCCACCTTCAAATAACACTCTTCTGCTTCATGTTACCACAGGCAATTTAAAACAAAGAATCCCAAATTCTACCCTCATACCCTTTATAACATTGCTGTCATTCATTTAATTTTCCATAGGCTATAATCACACAATAGTTTGTTACTATTATTACTTTTAACAATAATTATCTTTTAGATCATGAAGAACCACAAAAAATAAAATATACTAATTATCAGCAGTCATTACCTCTTTGCTGCTCTCCAATTCTTTATGTCAATCCAAGATTCTGACCTAAATGATTTTTCTTCTTCTTGAAAAAAAAAAAAATATATCTTGATATATCTTGCAGGGCAGGTCTGCTGGCTGTGAGTTCCCTCCATTCGTATTTGCCTGAGAACGTCTTTATTTCTA
>NW_012144127.1:0-2230 GCF_000956105.1 Propithecus coquereli
CCCGGGGTGGACCTCACCGTCCTGCTGAACAACATGCGCGCTGAGTACGAAGCCCTCGCGGAGCAGAACCGCAGGGATGCGGAGGCCTGGTTCAATGAGAAGGTAAAACCACCCCAGGGTGCGCTTAACCTGGCACTGGGTGCAGACGCAGCCAACATGGCCCTAACACAGACTCCTGATGTTTCAGAGCGCTTCCCTGCAGCAGCAGATTTCTGACGACGCTGGTGCCACCACCTCAGCTCGGAATGAACTTACTGAGATGAAACGTACTCTTCAAACCCTGGAGATTGAACTTCAGTCCCTCTTAGCAATGGTAAGCAAAAAGTACGGAACAGATTTGCTTTAGAAATTGGGGGAGAAAAAATTAAAGAGAATTTCCTTCCGGATAATAGTATTTTAGTTTTTATCCGCTAATTACTATGCTCGGCATAAGACACATGTGCATTTTGCACACGAGAATCCTCTTTGCCTGACAATATAGCTAGATGCTAATAATTATGAAACATTAGAAATTAGCAAATACAATTATTTCAAGATACTCAAAAAAGAAAATAGTTTTCACTCTGAATCCTCTCCCCAAAGTCAAAAGATTAAAAACCACTGCTTATGTTCTCACTCATATTCAAAAGCTAAAAAAAATGGATCTCATAGAAGTAGAGGGTAGAATAGTGGTTACTAGAGGTTAGGAAGGGTAGGGGGTGGGAGGAATAGGGAGAGGTTGGTTAAAGAATACAAAATCGCATTTAGATAAGAGGCATAATTTCTAGGGTTCTGTAGCACTGTAGGGTGACTATAATTAGCAATAACTGTTATATATTTTCAAATAGAAGAAAAGATTTTGAATGTTCCCAACATACAAAAAAAATGATAAATGTTTTTGCTGATGGATATGTTAATCGTCCTAATTCTATCACCATACATCATATGTATTGAAATATTACCATGTACCCTATAAATATATACAATTATTATGTGTCAACATTTTTAGAAAAGAAAAAAAAACCTCTGCTTGTGAAGAGAAAAAATACATTTGCACCCCTCCTAACTTCACCTGACATTTCTTTTGGCTACTTAATTAAAGCACTCACAAGTTCCTTTTTAAGTGGCATAAACAAGAAGCAAAGTAGAGGCGTGAAGGTTGACTATAAAGCTCACCATGCTAATGATAATAATAACCTCTGTCATTAAGGGCTCGCCCAGCACTTCCAGCCACATGTGAGTCCACAGTAACCCTGGAGCGAGGGCAGGGCAAACTCCATAACTCATGTCATTATTTCCAAAAGAGGAATCTTGAGTGTCGAAGAAGTTAAGCAATTCCCGGAGTCCCACAGTTGGATCTGAAGGAACCAGAATTTCTCTCCAAATTTTCTAATTCCCAAGTCTATCTTTTTCCCACTATGGCTAGTAAAACTCCAGAATTTATTCACGAAAGAGGGTACGACTGTATATAAAATCAGGACTTTATATAAAAGTACTTGCAGATGAAAGGGTAAGACACTTTCATCTTCATTCATTGTAAAATTACAGCAAGCGTTCCCTCTGTGGATCTTTATAAATTTGGATTCACAAGCCAATGCATCAAACCACTGTATTTTTTTTTCTTTTATTTCAACATATTATGGGGGTACAGATGTTTAGGTTACATATGTTGTCCTTGGTCCCCCCTCCATAAAGCCTAAAAAGGTAATTCTTTTCTTTGGTTTATTCTACTCATGGAAAGTTTATGAAGTTTACTGTAGGATTATTTTTTTAACAGAAGAGCTACAACCCTCATGAAACAAGACTATCACGTGACTAGAAATGAGGTAGCAAAAGTGTAGAGGGAATTTTATTAGTGGGGAAGGTGGCAAGTTGTGCCAGACTCTGCAAGCACGGGCTATATTGGTATGGGGGAGGGATCTTTAGACTGTGCCCTATGAAGAAACAATTTCATCTTTTCTAACACTCCTGGGCATATGACTAACATTCATCACCAACTGTGTCATTCTCAAATACAAAAACAGTATGACATCTAATAAGGGCAACAATTAATATTGAACAAATGGAATTGTATTAGATAAAAATGATTATTTGCATTATGTAAGGATAACTCTTAATTATCTCCTCACTGCTCTGGCTTATTCTAAAACAATACTGTGACATGTTCCACTAAACTACGTCCTACTGAACCACAGAAACAGTCCCTGGAGTGCTCCTTGACAGAGACCGAGAGCAACTACTGCGCGCAGCT
>NW_012144128.1:0-1188 GCF_000956105.1 Propithecus coquereli
AAATATCTTCTCATAATCTTTGACTTTTTTTCTCATTCTCTTAGCATCATATATAATTTAAGAATTCTTGAATTAATTTGCCGACATGACAAACATTCATTATGTTCCTTTGATAATAATAAAGGACAATTCCTAATTAAACCTAACCTTAGTCTAGTAGGGGAGAGAAATTTCTTTTTTCTTTTAAATCAGCTCTACATAGAAGAGTAGTCCTGACAATCAGGCTATTTCTGAGTAAGTTTGACGAGGTTAGTTAGTGAAAGGAGGTGATGACAGCTGAGATTTCTCTATTCTGGATACCATTGCTATTGAATTACCGTCCTTAATGAATTTTTGTTTTCCTTTTTATTTCAGAATATTACAAGGGTACACATTTGAGTTACATAATTTGCTTTTGTACAGTTTGAGTCAGAGTTATAGGTGTGCCCTTCACCTAGATAGTGTGTATTGTACTTGTTAGGTGTGAATTTACTTATTCCCACCTCTCCCCTGCTACCTGCTTGATTTTCATTGAGTTTTACTTCCATATGTGCATATAAGTATTGATTGATCAGTTCCAATTTAGTATTGAGTACTTGTAGTGTGTGTTTTTCCATTCTTGTGATACTTCGCTTAGAAGAATGGTCTTCAGTTCCACCCAGGTTGTTACAAAAGATGCTAGATCACCTTTTTTATGGCTGAGTAGTACTCCATGATATACATATATCACATTTTATTAATTCATTCACATATGGGTGGGCACTTGGGTTGTTTTCACATGTTTGTGATATTGAATTGTGCTGCTGTAAATATTTGAGTATAAGTGTCTTTTTTATAAAATGTCTTTTTTCCTTTTGGGTTAATACCTAATAGTGGGATTGCTGGATCAAATGACAGTTCCACTTTTAGTTACCTCCTTTTGAGGTATCTCCATATTACTTTCCATAGAGGTTGTACTAATTTGCAGTCCCACCAACAGTTATAAGAGTTCCTTTCTCTCCACATCCATGCCACCATCTGTTGTTTTGGGACTTTGTGATAAGAGCCATTTTTATTGGAGTTAGGTGATATCTCATTGTGGTTTTGAGTTGTATTTCCCAGATGATTAGAGACATAGAGAATATTTTCATGTGTTTCTTGATCATTAGTCTATCTTCATTTGAAAAGTTTCAGTTCATGTCTTTTGCCCACTTTTTAATGTTTTTTTTT
>NW_012144129.1:0-1574 GCF_000956105.1 Propithecus coquereli
TTCATTTGAGGATATTTATAAACAATTTGGTTTTTAAAAGAAAGATATATAAAGTGTTCTAGAAGGGCTTATAGAAATGACAGATTTGGGTTATGCTTAGAAGATTCCAAAAGAACTCGTTGGAAGTTTATATTTCCAGTTATCACTTGATAATAACAGCATCCCACTGGACTGAACTCCTCAAGGACAGGACCCTTGCCTTAATGGTCCGAATGTTCCATGTCTATTAGCAGAGTGCCTGGAGCGTAATAGATGCTCAGTAAACACTTTGATTTCTCCTGCCAAACTGAATACAATTTTAACAAATTAATATTTGAGTAATTTGAATATGCAGCTTCAGAGGCAGTAATCAAGAACATAGATTTTATAACTAGACTGCCTGGTTTTGAATCCCAACTTTATCACTTCATAGCTGTATGACCTTGACCAATTTACCTAACTTCTCCATCCCCTCTCCATTTCTCCCCTGCAAAATGAGGATAATCTTTTTTAAAACCCACTGGAGAATTAAATGAATTAATATTATAAGTGCTTTGGGCAGTATCTAGTTGATAGTGGTCAATAAATATCAGCTCTTGTGGTTTAACTTTCCCAGAGGAGGGGCTATATAGTTTGCTTTGGGATGCCTTGGAAAGGAAGTATCCAAGGCTATTCTGATTCATGTTAAATTCTTATCAAACAATGAGGTTAAAATTTCAAACAAATATCCTTCAGCACTAAAACCGAGTTCCCGGATACAACCTGTGAGCCTGGAGACCCATGCTGTCCTTGGTAACCTCGTTCACCAGACTCCCCAAGCACACCCTGTCGAAATGAACAAAACTTAGAATAAGTCCAGTTCACCAGGCACCTTTAGTGCTCCTATTGAAGACGTCCTTCCCTGTAAGATGTCACTTAAAAGCTGCAAGAGAAAGACTCAAACAAAATTTGACTGGTTGTGATCAATCCTCTCAGAAAATGGAGTTGGAAGGGAAATGTGGGGTGTTTCCACTTATGTTGGAAAAATGCAAGACCAGATTCTTACAGCCTTTCCCAGTCTTTGCACTTCTCCGTCCAACATCTCAGCTAGTGAAGTAAACAAAAATACTTTGTTTAAATAACCCCAACTCCTATTTGTATAATAACTGGTTCCTAAAAGCACAGATCTTCCTTTTAAGGCATATGGGCTAAATGCTCAAAGGTATTAAGGACCCTTATCCCTCAGAACATCGAACACAGCAACAAACATGGCACTCTGAAACAAAGGCACACAATGCACATGGAAAAATAACAGAGAACTGGCCTTAAGACTCTGAAGATCCTGACAGCACTAAGCTAGCTCTCCAGGCAAAGGGTGAGCTGTTAAAATGACTCATTCAATAACTGATTTAATTTTTCCTCCTAATTAATATTTTTATTTCTATAGAGAAGATACATTTTCAAAGATTGAGGATAATACCCATTTTATGAATTATTCTGCCTTCTTTTGCATGTTGCTGACATGTTGACTAGCTCACTAATTATTCACAGATGTGCAAAGAGCAAAAATTTCAAACTCAGAACTAATCAATATGTGAATCAATTACTTGTGCTTC
>NW_012144130.1:0-1654 GCF_000956105.1 Propithecus coquereli
CATAAGACAGGTCAATGAATATATGAAAAAATGCTCAACATTTCTAATCATCAGGGAAATGCAAATCAAAAGCACAAAAAAATATCACTTAACTCCAGTGAGAATGGCTTTTATCAAAAAGTCCCAAAACAACAAATGTTGACATGGATGCAGAGAGATAGGAACACTCATACACTGATGGTGGGACTGCAAATTAGTACAACCTCTATGGAAAGTAATAATGTAGATACATCAAAGAACTAAAAATAGAACTACCCTTTGATCCAGCAATCCAACTACTAGGCATCTATCCAAAGGAAAAAAAGTCATTCTATAATAAAGACATCTGCACTCAAATGTTTGTAGCAGCACTATTCACAATTGCAAACATGTGGAAACAACCCAAGTGCCCATCAGTCCATGAGTGGATTAATAAAATGTGGTAAATGTATACCATGGAGTTCTGCTCAGCCACAAAAAACAATGGTCAATTAGCACCTCTTGTATTATCCTGGATGGAGCTGGAGCCCATTCTTCTAAGTGAAGTATCACAAGAATGGAAAAACAGCACCACATGTACTCACCATTAAATTAGTACTAATTGATCAGCACTTATGTGCACATAGGGAAGTTACATTCATTGGGTGTCAGGTAGGTGGGAGTGGGGAGAAGGGGACGGGTAAATTCACACCTAGTGGGTGTGGTGTGCACTTTCTGAGAGATGGACACATTTGTAGCTCTTAAAGGCAATATATGTAACCAAAGTGTTTGTACCTCCTAATATTCTGAAATAAAAAAATACATAGATGAAATAGTCATTGAGGCATTTGGCTTTTGTTTTGTTTCTAAATCTACAATCTATGGATTCATGATAAGATGTGTTGACATTCTGCAGTTTTTAAGATGGTGATATCCTTCATTGAGGCAAATACATATTGAAAATATAAAAGATAATGGATGAATACTTGTGGATCAATAAACTGAATAACTGATTCTTGCTTGTTTAAATGAGAACACTCCTCTTCCAGGAAGCAATGAAAATATCTGAAGGATTGAAATCAAGATTTGCCCTAATTTTTAAGGCAAAGAACAAAATTTTTCCTCTCCTAATTTGCTTTTGAAATAAGCCACAAACTAATGAAAGCTATAAATCTATTTCATGTATACAGCGGTTACAAATCTTAATGTACAACATCAAGGGTGTAATCAGTAAAATTTTACTATTTTATGACCCAACTTTATTCACATTACATATATGAAAGATAGCAGAAATTTGATCTTTTTTCCTCTTGGTCTTTGATTTTATTTTTTTTTTTAAATTTTTTGATTTTATTTTTGACAGATAATACTGTATGTATTTATTATGTACGACATGAGGTTTTGAAGTATACATACATTGTGGAATGACTAAATCTACCTAATTAACATATATATTACCTAAAATAGCTATGAATGGATAAATGGATCAAGAAAATGTGTTATATGTACCCAATGAAATACTATTAAGCCATAAAAAGAAAATCCAGTTATTTCGACACCATTGATGAACCTGGGGGACATTATGTTAAGTGAAATAAACCCGGAACAGAAAAACAAATGCCACATGCTCTCAATCACGTGTAGAATCTAAAAAAGTTGATTCCGTAGGAGTACAGAGTAGAATGGTAGTTACCAG
>NW_012144131.1:0-1481 GCF_000956105.1 Propithecus coquereli
TCCTTTTATATGTAATTGAGTCTAATATACTCGAAAACCCTACAGGCTGAAGCACCTTTAATGTGGTTTCCCTGGCTGGACAGTATCATTGGGTTGCGGGGGTGGGGTATTTTTATGTTTTAGAATTGTACTTCATCCTTTTGTTTATACAGAAAATTTTTTAAATTTCAGATCATGAAATTACTAAGAACTATAAATAATTTTCACCTTGCTGGTATCTATTATAATTTTGAATAATGGATATTTCTGAATTGTTTGACATTATTGTCTGGATTCTACCTTCAACTTTTTTAGCAAATGTTAAAAATGAGAAGTCTCCTGTACTTCCAATGGCCATTTTTACTTGTTTCTTCCACCAGAGTATGTTTTTCTATCCTGATAATTCTATTGATATGTGTAATTGTTTCCTGTAAGGGTTTTTGGTTGGTTGCTTGCTTGCTTGATTGGTTCTTAAAAATAAGTATCAAGACACTGGGTCTGATAACATCTGGCTCAAATGCATATAAAGAATATATAGAAGGGTATATATTCCACTAACACTTTGCCCATTGTATCCCTTAATAGGAGTATTTTACAAAGTCTAGTCTACAAACGACCTGCATCAAACTTAACTGTTAAAAATATAGATTCCTGGGCTCAACCCCAGATGTAGTGAATCTCCTGGGATAGAAAAAAAGCTTTTGCTATTTAGCAGTTCTAAATAATTCTGTATGTTCTGATGTTCCAAAACAACCAGGAGGTGGGGATATTTTTCTCTTCCCTCAGCCTACCTTCTGTAAATGTCAAATTTTTCAGCTCTTACTGCCTACCATACTTTCTCTTTAACCTCAGGCCTCTGAAAACCTTGAAACTGAGGGTCAGTGAAGGGTTAGGCAAGGGTTTGAAACTGTAAAGAGCTCTCGATCTCTCTCTTTATACATTGTTTTTGAGGGCTTTTGATCCATTAGTACCACATTCCCTCTGTCCTTATTTCTTTGCTTCTTGTGGTGTTCATCATGGCAAAGCAGTAGACTTCAGAGACTCCAGGCAAGTGGAACACTGAAAATATAACTGAAACTTATGAAACTACAACCCACTTAATATTTGCAAAACAAATTGAGGTTCTTCGAAAGGAAAATAGCCATTGTAGGAGTTGAGAAATAAACCTTCTGTGCAGTGTTTATAATAGACCACCTATGGCTTCATTGGTCACAGTTTCATCCCAAGTTTCTTCAGGAAGTATAATATTATCAGAATATGCTAAGTATATGTGGATGGGGAAAATCTCGTCTGTTCAGAAAAACTGGGCTCACCAAGGTGCAAAGCTCCAACCATCACCCTCTTTCTTCTACCAAATAAAGTTTACTTAGAAGCATTCTTTTCTTGGCCTTTATATTTTTTAGTTTCTTATGTAGTATTTAGAACTAGCATATAACAGATTGTTTCCCTATTGCCAATGCCTTGAACAACCAAATCAATACTGGCAATAGTGAAAAGAAAAC
>NW_012144132.1:0-1772 GCF_000956105.1 Propithecus coquereli
TAGAAAGATAGGAACACATCCTCAATTTGTTTATGAACTTTAAGGGGCCAAAGGCCTGATCTTTTTAACTTTACATCTCTTAGCACGGTACCTGGTAAGACAGAGGGTCCTCGAGGTGTGGTGTTGATTCATTCACTCTCCCTTTCCCTGAACACCTACAATGAGCTGAGCCAAGCACTGGGACCACAAGGAATAATTAGCCATAGTCCTTGCCCTCGAGGAGTTCTGAATTTACAAGAAGGAGGTATGAAAACGAACACTTATAATATAACTTGAGCTATAATAGAAATCTGAGCAAATTTTTGTGGGATTCCAGAGGGTTGGAGGTTTGGGGAGATGGGATGTGGGAAGGCTTCTCAGAGGAGGTGACATCTGAGTCAAGTTCTTAAAGAACAAATGGAAGTTCCTAGGCAGAGAAGTGGGCATGGGGGAAAGGTGTCCCAGGGATGAGGTATTCCAGGTGGAAAGAACAAGATTATATATTCATAATTATAAAATTCATAATAATAAAAACAAAAAACTTTCAAAACCTACTGGCCTTTCTCTAAAAGTCAAAGGTGTTTATCACTGTCTTACACCCATGCTTTAACATGCATAGTTCCAACTTTACTTGCCCCTCCGTCCCCCACCCACGCCCATGGAAACGCTCCCTTCCTTTCAGTCGGTACCAGCTCCGTGAGAGCAAATTCTTCAGTTTCTTTATTCGAGTCTACCATTCTATGCTTTCACAGCCACATATGCTTGCAAAATACCAAGTGGAAAAAAATATCTATTTAAACTTGTTTATGGTAGAAATTAAAAAGTAGGAAACTTGGTAGAAGTCACTGAAGAAAGTCTATGTTGCCCAAGTTAAATATCACTTAAAATACTAATAATGTTTACTACCTACAGAGACTTCTCTGTCTTGTTCATTCATGCATCTTCAATGCCCGGCACATCGTAAGCACTCAAACATTTGCTGAACGAGTGAATGAATAACTTGGTATAATTAACATGGGATACCCTAACACTGTGATTTATACTGAAAACACCATGTACTATAAGTGTTTATTTAATTAAAACTCCATTGGATAAAAAAATAAAATCACATAAATCCAGTGGCACCTGTCCTTACAAAAGACGGAAGGAGAAGGGACACGGGCGCAGAGGGGAAGGCCGGGTGAAGACGGGGGTGGAGGCAGAGACTGGAGTGATGCTGTAAACTGAGGAACGCCGGGGTCGCCCAGCCAGCAGTACCAGGAGGGAGGGAGGCGCGGGACCCAGTGTCCCTCAGAGCTCCGGGAGGAGCCAACTCTGCCCACACCTTGATTTCACACTTCTGGCCTCCGGATCCAAGAGAGAGAATAAATTCCTGTTGTTTTAAGCTACCCAACTTGTAATTGTTACAGCATCCACAGGAAACCACTGACCGTAAAAAGGAATTTCTGTAATTTAATGTAAAACATCGAATAAATAAAAATCCATGAGTTCATAGTGATACTCAAGAAAGGGGGGAAAAAAGAGGAGAGAGAAGAAGAAAAAAAAACTCCAGTTATGTCAACATTTTGCATGAACATCAGCAACTAAAGAGAAAAGATTAATCATTTACACTCTCATTTTCAGAAAAACTGCGGTTCATTCCCAGTTAAGGAGACAAAGCTCTTCTTTACGGGAAAAAAAAAAGCCAGATAATAAATGTAGAAAGTAGAATTAGAAGAATCATTATTTTGGGGCAGGCGTGGTGGTTCCCACCTGCAATGCTAGCACTCTGGGAGGCCAAGGTGGGAGGATCA
>NW_012144133.1:0-3061 GCF_000956105.1 Propithecus coquereli
TCTGATGCCAGCCCCTACAGATTTCTGTCTACCTAAAAACAAGAAGAAAGCTTCTACTTCCGTATTTATCTTTATTTAGGCTTTAAAAAAATTCTTTCCTTTTTCGCTATCAGTATATAATGTGTTCTCCTTGCATCTTCTGTTCACTTCGCCTCACATTTGTTTAATCTTATCTCTGCCTCTCCAACTCTATAACTTTCTAACAACTGTCCATTTTTGTAACAACATTCCATTCTCTCTCCTTTTGCTCCTTCAGGCCCTTAACAGATTTTATGATGCCAGCTCAGTGGGGAGGATCACCAGTTTTGTTTAGTCCACCAATACAAATGCTAATCTCTTCCAGAAACACCCTCACAGACACACCTGGAAATGATATTTAACAAGTTGCCTGGACATCCCCTGGTCCAATCAAGTGTACACATAAAATTAACCATCACAATAAATTTACTAAATTAATGCAAGAAGAAGTAGAATGAATAATAATTGAGCAAAACATTTAGAAATTGCTTCTCAAGAAATACTACTCAAAAACTTCTATGTCCCAGTTAATCTTACCAGTAGGCTATTTCTTATTTTCAAAGAGCAGCTAATACCAATTTATTTTGGAAAGACAGAGCTCAAATATCCAAAATGGTAAGACTGGCACACACAAAAAGAGAAACTTCCCCCCTTATGAATAGTCACAAAGAGACATCTATAAAGTCCTACCAAATGAGATCTAATTATAATAACAGGATTTCTAATTTATTATAACTATACAGGGTTGATCCCAGGAATGTAAGGGTAGAGCAATCAGGACATTTTATAAAATGAGGTTAAATTACACAATTATGTCAATTAATTCTATAAAATTATTAATATTTTATAAGATTTAATACTCATTTCTTCAAAAAGTTACCCATCTCCTTCCACCCGACAGCTGACCACTATGGAACAAGTGAGACACAGAATAAATGATCACCAGTAATTGGCCCTCCAACTCTATCCAGCAATCCAACCACGCTTGTCTAAGCATTTCACTCTCCATTCACTCCAGTGACTGTTTCAAACAACAAATTTCCAGTTTTAACATCCGATCTCCCATATCTCTGTTCATAGCATTTATCAAAATTTGAAATTGTGTTTGTATTTAACAGCTCTGTTTCCTCAACCAAAATGTGAGCTCCATAAGGGTAGGGATCATGTATGTTTTCATTCAGCATTTCTGTCACTTAGCTTTCACCACAATAATGCTGCAAAACAATTAACCATGGTGATACACAACAAGAAGCATGTACTTCTCTTATAACTGGAAGTTTTCAGGGGAAGCTCTGCCTATTTCAGTGGGGGGCAGTCATGGTCTGCTGGTTGTCAGGCTGTTGGTGACTTAGACCAGGAGTCAGGAAACATTTTTATTAATTATGTTAGCCTTTGAAAACCATATATGGTTTCTGTCACATATTCTTCCTTGTTTTTTTTTAAACAACTGCTTTAAAAATGCAAAAAGTGCTCTTAGTTTGTGAGCCGTACAAAAAGAAGCCAAGTGCTGGATTTGACCCATGGACTATAGTTTTCCATCCCCTGATCTAGACTGTGTTTGACTGGGTACCTTGCTTCAAGCTGTGGATCTAATTGAGCCTGACTGTTTGCTGTGGGTGGGGGTCTGGTCTGCTTTGTGAGTATGTATTCTGTAGCCCAGGAATGATCTTCTTGTGGCAATATGAAAAGCAGAAGAGAGCAAGTAAGAACATATGAAGCCTCTTAAGGCCTAGACTTGGAACTGGATCACTGACACTTCGGCTCACATTCTGTTAGCCAAAGCAAGCCACTTGGCTGAGTCCAAAGTCTCAGTGTGTGGAGGTTCACTTTGCCTTTAGTAGAAAGCACAGAAAATCATATAGCAAAGAGTATGAATACAAGGAGCAATAAAGAATTGGGGCCAATAATTCAATCTCCTTCATCATTGGTTATTGAGTAGTTAGAAGAGTGATTGGCACATAGTAGGCCCTTAAGTATTTAACAAATGAAGTAAGGAATTCTTCAATAACTAAAAAATTAACAATGGGCAAGATACAGGGAACATCATCTCAGTTCCAAGAGCCATGTTAAACATTTTACTATTTTGCCTTTTCCGATTCTTATCACAGCAGTTTAGGATGCCTGATATTATTTCCACTTAAAGATGAGAAACTCGAGTCTCATAGAGGATAAGTAACTTTCCTGAGATCCATTACTAATAATATTTAGTCATACCTCTATCAGTTTGCAAAATCTAGGTTCAGTTTATTCTAACCCTTGATATACTAAATTTATCATTGTCAATAGATGGCAGTTCAATCAGTTTAGCCCGTTACAAGGGAGGGTGGTCATCTAGTGATGAAAAATGAGTTCTATAGGCTATTCAGTAAAAAAAAAAAAACACAAAAAAGGCAAGAAATAAGGGAGGAAAATCTTCAAAAATCTTCATTCAGCTTTTGTTTTCCAGTACTATTGCCAGAAATGTAATGTCACAAAAAAGGAGGCACTGCCTGGAAAATCTTTACTAAAATAAACCCATACATATTTAAGCACTTTTAAACAGGTAAATAAACATCCAGCACTCATTATTTCTGACCACAAGATGTTGATCTGTCATGTCTTCCATTTCCTAACATTTACACAATTTCCCATTTTGGCTTTACTCCCAGCTCTCTTGAGTCTGGAATCCAAGCTTAATCCTGTCACTACTGCCCTCACTAGCAGTCTAGAATCTCACACTCACTTGATCATCCATGCCAGTCTCTACCATACTACCCAGGTTCACAAAAAATTGTTGAATAATTTCAATAAACCACATCTGAGACCACAAAGAACTCACACTAACTATTGTTGAGTTGGTCCTCGTTGCTGCTTTCCATCTTGGAACTCTTTTTTCATTGACTCCTCATACCATTCCCTCTTGTTCTGAACTCTGCTCCTCAGCTCCCAATCCCACCTAGAATTTGACTTCACTCCTGATGGATTGAGAAAAATGCTGTCTGATGCCAGCCCCTACAGATTTCTGTCTACCTAAAAACAAGAAGAAAGCTTCTACTTCTGTATT
>NW_012144134.1:0-1342 GCF_000956105.1 Propithecus coquereli
GTATGGATACAAGTGCAAGGCAAATATACTCAGGAAGAAATCATATAATTTATATCAGGTACAAATTGTGCTCATGGCTATCAGAAATAATAGCAAAAAAAAAAAAAAAAAAACCCTTTAACTCACTGTAGAATGTCCTCTGTAGTTACTAGCCACTAGTACCATTCTGAAAACATAAAGCAAAACATAATCCTACATTTTAGAATTCTACATTTGGAATTTGGTGTGTGCAAACAAACATCAAACACAGAAAGATGAAGGCTGAAAACAAACTAGATCAAACTCTTATTTTTAAAAAAGAAGAAAGAAACATATGCTCAACATTGCCTTGTTCAATAAATCTCAGTATCCAAAAATGAATAGGAATCTCATAAATAAGGTCATATAAGTAAGAGTACACAGTACCCTTTATAAGGCTGTTAGCTACAAAGAATTAGATAAAAGTATAAATATATTAAAACCAATCAGCAAATATTTGTTGGGACTCTACTACATGCTAAGCACTGTGCTAAGATCTGTAAGGGGAAAAAATGAATTAATTCATTTTGACAAATATTTGTTGTGCATTTATGTTGTACCATGTACTAAGACAATCATCAGGGGACATAAAATAAATAAGATCCTTCTATAACAAAACAGAAACTCTCTGCAATATAATTTACAGGCAACATATGCTACCGAACTGACATTACAAGATAAGATGAAAAATGGGCCAAATGAACAGCACAGACACTTTTCAGAAGAGAGAGAACATTCTGGCTTAGTTGGTAAGAGAAGTTTTCACAAAAGAGTTGGAAATTGACTTGGGCTTGAATAATGGATGGAGAGAAATGGAGAAGTAAATGCAATTGACAAAGGTAATAGGAATTTATAAAGCCAGTTTGGGCCCTGATAGGATGAGAGTTTAATTTTAAAGAGAGTAGAAATACTGACTGAGAGAAGGGCTGTGGCCAGGAAGAGAAATGTCTCTTATGGGTTAAGGGTTTTACTTTGGAGTGCTGAAAATGGAACTAGAGAGAGTTGGTGGTTGTAAAACACTGTGAATGTCGTGTTATATGAATTTCACCTCAATTAATTTTCTTAATGTAGATGATGATGATAATGATAATTATTATTATTGTTAACTGCAAAATACTGGAAACATCTAGATTTCCAACCATGTAGAGACTGGATAATGTTGGAAACTCCATATGATAAAAACTGAACATTCTCTAAACATAATAATATAAGGGAATATTTAATGACATAGGAAAAGATTCATGCATATTGCATAAAAAAGCAAATCCCAAACAACTTACCATATTGAATCTATAATTTAAAAAGACTAGAATTATGTAGTCCA
>NW_012144135.1:0-595 GCF_000956105.1 Propithecus coquereli
GCTTAAATAGAATAAAAAGATTGACCTTCCCAGGCAAGAGGGAATCCTCCAACAAACTGCCTTTGGACCTCTATCTGCACCATTGGCTCTCCTGGGTCCCCAACCTGCTGGGCCACACTGCAGATTTTGAACTTGCCAGCTTCCACAATTTTGCTAGCCAATCCTTATAACAAATTTCTTATATGATAAACACACATCCTATTGGCTCTGTTTGGAGAAGCCTGACTAACACAGCGTATATCAGCTTTTTGAGGTTTGGTGAAAGGGAAAATACTTATCACCAATACTAGGAAAGAAAATATCCTACTTTACTCATTTTTAATGTTGATGCTTCTTGAGCAGAGGATTTCAAATTCAGAAGGATTTTAAGATGCATCAAATAGACATGAGAAAGATACATATCATATTTAATATAGACACAATAAATACAAGTTGTGTGGGTTGAACAGATACAAGAAAATTGGAGAGGATGTAAATAAAAAAAAATCATGACTTGGCTATTTCTTACCCAGAATGTCAGGACTGATATAACAAGCTGCCATCTGAATTAAGCAGATATTTTAGTGTGAAAAATGTTTAGGGATTATTGTGTCAA
>NW_012144135.1:7121-8284 GCF_000956105.1 Propithecus coquereli
CAGCAGTTATACTTTCAAAGGGCTTCTTGATACAAGGACATGTGAGTGTTAATAAATGATTATTCTTTTAAGCCACTGAAATTCAAATGTGTTTTTCCTGCAGCAACAGTACTAATTCCTTTAGTTGAAAATAACAGAATATCTCTTTTGTTAATCACTGAAGCATGTTCTGTTTCTCTGTGGATCCATGTTTGTAATGTCTTTGGCTGTACTAACTGAGGGTCTCTATCATAGTTGGCTTGTAAAGTATAAGTTCTTTGAGAGATAGGCGTGGAATCCCGATTTTAAATATTTATTCTTCTATACCAGTATTCTTGGTTTGGTGATTCTCACAGCTATTACCTTTCTAAAGTAAATAAAACAAGTTCATGGTAAGATCAGTTTCATTATTTTTTTTCTTTGCTATAAATGCCTAAACTTGTGCACTCAACATTTCCTTGAAATTTTTCTTGCCTGAGCATAATCTGTCAGAAGGCATTTTATTCTTGGTTCTTTCATCTCCCTCTCCAGTGCTATTCTCCATTTTTTAAATTTCAAAATATTATGGGGGTACATATATTTAGGTTACATATGTTGCCTTTGCACCACCCAAGTCAGAGCTACAAACATGTCCATCCACCAGATGGTGCGCACCACACCCATTAGGTGTGAATATACTCATCCCCACCACTCCCCTCCCACCTGCCTGACACCCGATGAATGTTACTTCCATATGTGCACATAAGTGTTGATCAATTAGTATCAATCTGATGGTGAGTACATGTGGTACTTGTTTTTCCATTCTTGTGATACTTCACTTAGTAGAATGGGCTCTAGCTCCATCCAAGATTGTTTTCTGCTGTCTTCAGCTCAATCTACTGAGAGCAAAAAGACTCCCTCTGAGATGATGCTACCATTGTATTGGTACTACCGTCAACCCGGGCTGTTTTTCCCTTTCAGTTTAAGATTATCTCCTGAACTCTTTAGGTTCAATTTGACTCCCTCTGCTCAATTATCTCTGTTTCCATTTCCCATTTTTTATTTATTTGTTTTCTGTTTCTTACTGCTCTTACTGTTTGATGTTTAGCAGTGCATGGACTCCAGAGGACCATTTGTTTCAAAACTATTACTTGATTTACCACTAATTTTTAACTCCTCCTTAACGAACTTGCCCTACCTGTTTG
>NW_012144135.1:8334-9685 GCF_000956105.1 Propithecus coquereli
TGTTTAATAATAATTTGAATTTTCCCAAGTCAAGTTTTCCAACTCTAAATTTTTTCCAAAAGTTGATTTTTCCGTAATATTTAATGAATAACATGTTTTGACATACACATTGTTGTCCATTGTCAACAATGTTGTTTCTAGAGAAATATTCAATTTGAATAAGGTAGCTTGAATTTAACATTAACATAATAATGCTATGAATTTTAATAATTCACAACCATATTGTTTTATAAATTTAAACAATGTAAGTCTTTGCCTGAAATGTTCTCATGGTTTATTGTGGTTTCAAATGACACGGGGAAAGGAAGGGGGTGGAAGGGAAGGGGCAGGATGCAGAACCAGTGGTTGGGAAACAAAAAGGAAGCAAAGAAATAAGATCATTGAGGACTGAATTGTTGCTTCTTCTTTCTGGCTAAATGGCTTTTATGACATGCACGATAGGGTCAGAATTCCTCTAGGGTCAATCTGTTTAGGTCCAAATGATGAGATGAAAAGTTTTCATAATCCTATGTTAGATCTTGCTTCCAAGTGCTTCATTGTTCTGCTAGCCTCTGCTCTCACTCTGCCCTTTTAATTTCTACTAGACATTCTCTACCCCTAAATTCCTACTTTTTCTTATGGGGAACAGTTTAGAAAGTTTTACATCTCCAGCTAAAACCATACAGTTTCCCATCCATAGTAATATGTTTGGCTAGAAATAAAAGCATCTACCCTGGAAAGAATTAACCCATTTCCTTAGGGTCAGAAGTAACTATAGAGGGTTGTGGTGGTCCTTGATCGAGTTAAATACTTGTGGAATCTTTCTCCTCTGATGTGTTCTGTCCTCATCATTCCAGAAGCACATTTATTTTCGTCTCCATTCTCCAACACCCTTTCCAAGTGCTTCCCTTTTTCCTATTTCCATTTGACTTTGTTTTCTGCAGGACGGAAGATTTCTACTCAGGGGTCTCCTCACTCTATGACCACAAATCTCAAAGATACTTAATGGTTGAAGGGATTTTCAGAGTTGGGCCAGCCAGTAGAGGAAAAGATTTTAGATAGGACTTCTTCAGGGGATGCTGCTCAGATTATGCCTTATGTGTGTGATATTTCATTCATGTTAAAGGCTAGCCTTAGAGAGCCAAACATTTGTGAGAATAAGTAGAGCATATTATATTTAAAGTTTCCATTTGACATATAGAATGTATTAAAATGTGGTTTAACACCTTGTTTTCTCAAAGCTAAGCATTTAGAACATAATCTTGTTTCTTCAATAAGCCTGATAGCCATTGCATTTTCTCCATATTCACACCAAATTGTACAGATGACAGAATTTTAACTCATCTGAAACATCCTGTTTAGTTTATGGTTA
>NW_012144135.1:12175-12402 GCF_000956105.1 Propithecus coquereli
AACTACACCAAAATCTTCCTTAGGGGAAATTAGGACATTTCAAGTGAAGATGAACTATCAAGATATGTTAGTATAATTCTTTGCCAGCGGGAAAGCATCCTAGATCATTTCTTTTGTTCCAAGCCATTCTCTTATTATCTAAATAGACTCTTCTCAAGTGATAAGTGGGTAGGATTCCAAAAAATCATTTGTAAGTGAGTTGCTCTGGATCTTGGAAGGCATTTCCT
>NW_012144135.1:12452-12960 GCF_000956105.1 Propithecus coquereli
TATTATTCCTTTTATTTTTACTAGAGCCTGTGTCTTAATGATCAGTTGTTCATGGTGAACATCAAGTTGTCAATTTTATTACTCTGATGGTTGCTTTATTTTAGCAGTTACTATGATTTAAATTACTCAACTACAAATGATTCATTGTTTCATACTTGGATAATATGAGATTAGCGAAAAATGAGAACTTCACCATTGTAATTTTTGATTTGGTACACTGATAGATATGGCCTGTGTTGAAATAAAGTGTTTCTGCTTCACCCTTCTTCAGGAAGACATGCATTGAATTTCCTACTAATTATCAATAGAATAGCTGTCTTATGATTGCTTTATTGTTTTGGATATATCACAATCCTATTGTGTTTAATCATAAGGTGTTCATGCGTTAGATCGGGGTTTAAATTTTTCTTTACTTATGAGTGTTCCATGATGACCTTACTTCTAGTACCTTCTTTTGCTGTTTTTCTAGGTCTACTGAAACTCGGGCCCAGTTGTCTTTTTTTCAAAC
>NW_012144135.1:13010-13301 GCF_000956105.1 Propithecus coquereli
CCTAAATATATCAGAATTGTTTCCAAATACATCTAATCATCATCTATTCCATTATTTCTGTGGGAAAATTGCTTTTATAATTCTGAGTCTTTCTCTCAGTAGTAGCTGCCATTTCCAGCATTGATGTACAGCAATGGCTTTATTGGAGGTAGGTTGGGGGTACACCAAGAACCATCAAGGAAGTTTTTTACTCAACCCAATTTGGTATCTACATTACAGAAAGGGTGTCTCAGGGCAAACACTCACCAGTCGTTCAGAATCAAAAGATAAAGAGAGAACTCTATCCATAAG
>NW_012144135.1:13351-14179 GCF_000956105.1 Propithecus coquereli
TTTTTCTAGGTCTACTGAAACTCGGGCCCAGTTGTCTTTTTTTCAAACAGCAGATGGTTTATCAGTGTCCGTGGCACACTATTGTATGAGTCAAACGTGCTAAGCCATCCTTCTTCTGGGGCCCATCTCTCTATCCTGGGTACAGAAGAAGATAAATGAATATAGAGCAAATGGAATAATACTTTCTGGAAAAAGTTGCTTGCACCCTGATTAACTGTTCCCTAGAAAGTGCAAAACTATATCTCTATGTCTTTCAGAGTTACTTAGATTTTACCATGAATGGATTCATAGAAACACAGAATATGAAGGTTGAAAAGGATCTTAAAGTCCATCTAATATAATTTCATTTCATTAGTGCAGAAATGAATGTGATAACTTACAGGTCACATTTGACACCTTACTTTAAAAGTAAACAGGCTTCCCAGTTAAACCACCTTGGGGAGATCTTGTGATTCCTGACAACATCCTGTCCCTAAGTAAAGAATCTGATTGTGAGTTTCTCAAATTGTTGACCTACTGATTAATGCATAACCTACTGATATTGAACAGGACACTGATTTATTTCTGAATCATGAAATTTTACTGATTGTCTTGCATACAGACCTTTTGGCCTGTATGTTACAATTGGTAACCAATGATTGCAACTTCTCTATTGTACTCTCCAATTAGAAAAGACAATTCCGATATAAGTCTTCCTTCCTTTTTCTACACTTTCTCATGAAAGCCTTTCAGCTTGCAGTAGATTCTGGAACATGCCCAACTTTGTTGTTGTGCCTTCACAGGTCAGACCTTACACCTGGCTTCCAATAAACCTTTATCAAATTATTT
>NW_012144135.1:15744-16219 GCF_000956105.1 Propithecus coquereli
GCTCAGCCTCGCCCATTATAAATCCAGCTCCTTATCCTCCTAGATTCCTGCACATTTGTGTCTCTTTCTCAAAGGTTCTTACTCCTGAGTTTGTTTTTGTTGTTATTATTTGTTTAAATAAAATTGGGAAATCATTCCTTCCCTTAATACTTGGTTATGAGTTAAAGCATACCTGCTTCCAGAGGTAGTTGCCGTTTAGGGCCTTGGGAAAGCCAAGAATCTAAAGGTAGGGAGGGTGCCTCTTTTGCTCATTATAGTATCCTAAGTGTCTAAAATAGTGACCTGCACCTAGTAAACCTCAATCAACATTATATGACAGAAAGAACAAATGGCCAAATGGCTCTTGAATAGGGGAAACTCAATCATTAGAGTACAGATAGTTCCCCACTTATGACAGTTTGACTTACAATTTTCAACTTTACAATAGGGTTATGCCCCCCATTATAAATTGAACAGAGTACTGAACTTATAATAG
>NW_012144136.1:0-3480 GCF_000956105.1 Propithecus coquereli
ATCACTCATGTTGCTTTGACTATTTTGAGGTTTTTGTGATTTTTTGACTGTGAACTGTTCACTTTCCTTGGAACTTTAGTAATTCTTTCAGGCATATGTTGAAAGTGAGTTCCTACTTAGGGGAAATATATTTGCTTTTGCCTACTAGCTTGGGTGCTGTACTGACCTGGGCATATTTTAATACATTGACTACCACACTAGAAAAAAATTTTTTTCTTTGGGGCCCACAGTGTTTTATTATGAATATAGATAAAAACTTCAAAAACAAAACGATCCTTTCTAAGTTAATGAAAAATTTGTTATTTTTATTGTTTTCTGTGTGTGAGTTGTATGCAGCTTGAAAAATGGTTCTCACAGCATCCAGGGTGAAGAGACATGTGAGTTATGTGTGTTTCACGAGGCTCGGGGCTCAAAACTAGCATGAGTTAAATACAACTCACATGGCTGTTAATGTGTTAAATCAGATTTCTATTTAAGGATTTTTTTTCCTTTTGTATCTTGGTTGTGGCTTGTGGTTACAAATCTTCTGGGGAGATTATTTTCCTTTATCCATGATGCATTTCCCTCATCCAGTGAAATGCAATTTTTATTTCTGTCCCTTTCAGCATGGTGTTTATTTCTTATTCACCTTTAAAATAGTGGATATGGCCCTTTTTAATTTTTATTTTTTTATTTTTTTAATTTTACTTCAGGTTATTATGTGGGTACAAACATTTTGGTTACATTTTATGTCTTTGCCTCACTCAAGCAAGGATTAGAGGCATGCCCTTCCCCTGGACAATGCTCACTGCGTCCATTAGTTGTGAGTTTACCATCCCCCAACCCCATAATCCCTGGAGAATATTACTACCGTGTGAACACCATAGTGTTGATCAGTCAGTGCCAATTTGATGGCGAGTACATGTGGAGCCTATTCTTCCAATCGTGTGATACCTCACTTCAGATAATAGGCTCAAGCTCTATCCAGGAAAGAATATGGCCCTTTGAAGTCCCTGGTTGCTATTAGGGTCTTCTGACAAATGTAATTCTCTAATCCCAACTCAAATCCTTTAAATCTGACTTCCATCAAGAAACTATTTTGTTTCTGAGATTATAAGCATGTATAAAATGGGATATCTTTGTTATTAAGGTTAATAAGCAAACCTTAACTTATCATTATAGGGTATTTGCTTTTGAAAAGAAAAAACAGACATTAATGTATCAAGATATGATAGCTAGACGCTGTTGAGTGAGCATGTGTAGTGTGTGGCTGTCACATTAAAAATGATCAAGCGAATAGAGCAATGAAGCTGCGTCAAATTTTGCGTTAAGCTTGAACATTCCCTCGTGGAAACTATTCAGATGATTCAGAAGGCTTTCGGGGACTGTGCGATGAGCGCTGCACAAATAAAAATGTGGCACAAATGCTTCAAAGATGGTTGAGAATTGGTTGAAAGCGATCCATGTTCTGGAAGGCCTGCAACAAGCAGAACACCTAAGAATGTTGAACGTGTTAGGTTAAGAGACCCTAGGAGAACTGTGTGAGGTCCCGAAGTGCCTACTTTGAAGAAGGGGACTGAGGGATCATTGTCCTATGTACAGTGTTTCTTGTGTCTTGTTTCTTCTTCAATAAATGTCTCTGTTTTTCATATTATATGGCTGGATACTTTCCAGGTGTGTGTGTGTGTGTGTGTGTGTGTGTGTGTGTGTATGTGCATGTATATGTCTATATCTATATTTTATTTATTTATTTATCTATATCTTTCTTCTTTTCTGTTAATAATACAAAAGTTCACCTTATACAGAAATTACCTTTTGAAACCAGTTGAGTATCACTCTGGCTCCCCCCAAAACATGTGGTCACTTCCAGGAACAAAATTAGAGATATAAAATAAACAAAAACCAGGAAAAGTATATCTGTAAAAATGTAAAGACTGATAGCTAACTATAGAGAAATTCTCCTTTCATTTTTAGAAATAAAAGTTATCTTTAGCCATTAAACATGATCCTAATGAATACAGTCTTATTTGTATTTTTCATGTTCATTTTTCATTTTTAAAATTTGGTTCTTGGCTGTAAAAGGTAAGAGAAAGTAAATACACACACACACACACAAACATATTTTCTGGGCCAGTTATTCATTTTCAGACATTGTCTTTCTTCACTGTGAAACAGTTTCCTTCCTCTTTTTTCTAAGTGAGACTTAGGTTCTCTGCTCCCTTAATACCTAGTGCTTACCTCTGTTTTAGCACTTCAAAATAAATTTTTTCTTTAGATGAATATCATTTCTCTCTTTCTGTGATTTCTTGAGAATGGTGTTTCCTAATTTCCAAACATATTTTGTTATTGTAGATGATCTCTAACCTATTGGTGATGTGGTCAGAGGAGGTGGTCTGTACCATAACCAGTTCTTCCTTGCTTCCTGAGGTTAGCTTTCTAGACAATGGCAGGCATTCCCTCCTAATAAATGTTCCATATGTGGCTTTAAAACAATGTATATTCTCTAGTTTCTGGGTGTAGTGTTTCATGTATATCCATAAGATGAAAATTTCATTAATAATTGTGCTGTTTAAATCTTTATCCTTATTCATGCATTTGTCTGCTTGACCATTCAATTACTGAGAGATTATAATGATGGATTTATTATTTTCATTTGGATAATTCACCTTTTACTGTAATATTTTGAGGTTTGTTGTTAGATGTATACAGGTTTAGATTTTTAAATATCTTTGTGGTAAATTAAATTTTATATCATATGTAATGACTTTCTATATCTCTAATAGTGTTGTTTTGATTAAAGTATCTTTTCCTTGATATTAATAAAATGATATAGGGTTCCCTATAGATTATGATTGGCTTGATATACCTTTCTTTGCTCTTTGGCCTTGAGGTTATGTCTGTGTCCTTATGATTTTGGATGTGTCTCTTATAAATAGCATGTAGCTGGATCTTTGCTTTTAACTGGAGAGTTTAGTCTCTATATTTAGAATGAAGACTGATCTATTTGAATTTACTTATTTAATATTATCATGTTACTATGTATTTTCTCTTCTGCTTTATCTGTATCTTTTTTTCTCTCTTTTCTTGCCTTCTTTTGAATAGATTGATTGCTCCTCCTCCCCTTTTTTACTATTCTATTTATTTGGGGGGCTAAGGGACTGGCTAACAGCTGTATATCTATTTTTTAGTGGTTACCCAGACAGTTTTACTATACATACTCATCTTTACCTAATACAGAGTTAAGCGATATCTTTGTCCTCTGTTATGAAATTGAAGTGTGTCCCCCCAGATTCATATCTGAAGCTCTAATCCCCAATGTAGCTGTATTTGGAGCTAGGGTATATAAGGAGGTGATTAAGGTTAAATGAGATCATAGAGGTGGGGTGCTGATCCAGTAAGATCTCTGTGGAGATACAGAGATCTGTCTCTCCCCCCGTCTGCATGCACAGAAGAAAGGCCATGTGAAGACTATACGTGTCTACAAGCCAGAAGAGAGGCCTT
>NW_012144137.1:0-1296 GCF_000956105.1 Propithecus coquereli
CTGTGCTTGCATGGATTTCCTTCCCCTCCAGGGCAGGCTACCCTATAAAACACTAAGGCGCATTATAAAGCGGTAGTGACTAAAACAGCGTGTCACCAATGCCTGCTAGTTTTGTTTATTTTTCTATCCCCAGGAGCCCGGCCCACGGCAGCTGCTCATTGAATGTACTCAAGCACAGTGGCTGAGTCTAGAGCCACACTGCCCTGGGTTTGAATCTTGGTTGTGACATTTATCGGCTGTGTGACCTTGGACTAGTAGATGAATCATCTGGGGATCAGTTTCGCCTCTGGAAAGCCAGGCTCATCGGGGACTCGAGGGGTTGGTGTATAAAGCCCTCCCGGGTCCGGAGGAAGCTCTGCAGGAGGGTCAACCGTGGGATATTCGCTTTCCTTGCTTGTTAGTATAGAGGCGAGAAAAGAAAAACAAAAAAAAGAAAAGAAAAGGGAAAAGAAGTGAAAGAGAGAATAGGGAAGGAAGGAGAGAGGGAGAGGGAGAGGAAGGAAGGAAGGAAGGAAGGAAGGAAGGAAGGAAGGAAGGACGGAAGAAAAAAGAAGAAAAAGAAAATTTTTAAAAAAAGTTACTTTCCAGAGGCTTTTTCTCAGACCACCAGCGGGGGGCAGCAGAGACTGATACCTTTTCAGCACTGGTGCTTTAGCTGGAAATGTTGAAAGCATTTATTGAGCTCCGAGTGTGTGCCACGCGCTGCGGTGGGGGCTGGGGCAGATAGTGAGGGGACCCCCGGCTTCTGTCCTAGGACGCAAAAGCTACACCCTGTCCACACTGTCCAGGCCGTCACCCAAAGCCTGCAGGACTGCACCGGACGTGGTTGCACTGCCAGGCCTGCGTTTGCACGTGCGCTCCCCAGCCAGGAGCACTGCCCCTCCCACCCCGGAGCACTGCCCTCCCCAGCCTGGAGTTCGGAGATGCGGGCCTGGATCTCGAGGCACAGCGACTGGCATGAGCACAGGCGTACAGCTAGGAACCACCTAGGTCCTAGGTAGAGAACGGAGGGCCCTTCGGCCTGGGCCTCCAGGGCTGCACGGGGGACGGAAGCAGGGCTCGCGGTGGTGGAAACCGAGGCTGGAACAGAACACGAGCCCCTCCAAGACTGGGGCTGTAGTCGCTCCCCTTTGGGTCCCCGGTGTTTGCTGATCAGCCCAAGAGTTGCAGGCCCTTGAGCCTGGCGTTCTCTTTTCAGGCCTCAGTTTGCTCATCTGTAAGATGGGGCTCAGGATAGTGGGATACTATGCGACCGTCCAGCATGGCTGGGCAGATCCAAATTAATTCACGGACACG
>NW_012144138.1:0-1141 GCF_000956105.1 Propithecus coquereli
TGAGCCCAGGAGTTTGAGGTTGCTGTGAGCTAAGATGACGCCACGGCACTCTAGCCCGGGCAACACAGTGAGACTCTGTCTCAAAAAAAAAAAAACAAAAAACAAAAAACACTTTTGTAAGGCACTCTGCTGGCAAATACACACAGAAATCTCCTATGCAAATTACCTCTAGAGGAAAAAAAACCTCTTTTAAAAAGAAATGGGCAACAAAAGAACATTTACAGTTTTGTATTATAATGAAAAAGAAAGCTACAATTTACAAATAAGACATTCAGACTTATCTCCCTATAGGAAATGAGAAAATAAAGTAAACATAGATATTTCTGCAATATAAGGTAGATGGGTGGGATGCATCATATTGAGAGATACCAAGTTCTATTTGTAGTGTAGGGCCAAACAGATGACAATGATGACTATCACTGCCAGGCACGTGAAAATGGAAGAGATGATTTTACCTAGCACGTAAGCAGCAGGAAATGCTCAAAAATGCCCAGCCTACTTTCCATTTTCTTAAAATATCATCCATTTAGGGACAATGAGGATTACAGAAATCTTTAATACTTGCCCTCGGAAAGGAAGAGATTCAAAAAAACAACTGTTGCCCTCAAAGGAAGACATACCAATAAACCTGTGAGATAAACTATAATATTGACACATACAGAGATTACCATGGAATTACGGAAGAAGGGAACTAATCTAGGTCAGAGGATCAGTAAAGTATTTCAGTCATCATCACATCTGGGAAAGAAAGTTTTGAATATTCTGGGAGACAATGAGGAAATATTAATGTAAATTGGGCATGTGAATATAACAGGGAATTACAGTAAATTTGGTTAGGTAATAATAACAGTATTGTGATTACGTGGAAGAATGTCCTGATCTTTTAGATGTTTGCTGAAATATTAATGAATAAAATGTTATAATGTCTGTAATTATCTCATTGTCATTCTTTTTTTTTTTTTTGAGACAGAGTCTCACTCTGTTGCCCGGGCTAGAGTGCCGTGGCTGGCGTCAGCCTAGCTCACAGCAACCTCAAACTCCTGGGCTCAAGTGATCCTCCTATCTCAGCCTTCTGAGATGCTGGTGCGCAAGTGTGCACCAACACACCCATGTCATTTCATTTTAAACACACAATTTATGT
>NW_012144139.1:0-2168 GCF_000956105.1 Propithecus coquereli
TATATTAATATTTAATAATGAAATAGTTTAGAAATGAGTGGAAATACAATTAATTCTACTTAAACAAATTCACACAAATCAACTCTTTAATAAAATGGTTATAATAGACTTGCCCACCATTTGGTGTATTATATTCTTCATAAAGATTAATAACTTTTCTAATTATGACTCTTAATAAATGCTATTATCATTACTTTCATGCAAATTGGTCAGTTTATATTGCCAGGCTTCTCTTTTAAACAATATCTGATGAACTATGGTCAAATCAAGATAGAGATTAAACAATTTATTATTAAAACATTATGACTTTTATATACATATGAAAAAAAGAATTTTGAGGAAAATAAAGCAAGGATAAAAATCAGAATATATTCTATGTGCTTCGAGATTCCAGTTTGCATTTCTATTTCTTATTGTCATGAAATAAACCATAAATCTGAATTGGTAAACTGTCTACTCACACACCAGCACTTATTGGCATGCTTGAGAGGTGTAAACAATTTATTAATATTAGTTAACTCCAAACAGAAAGACTGAGATGTGTTTTCTTTTTTGGCATACAGAAAGTAGGAAGAGAATTTTTAAAAAGGACAAGAGTCAAGTCTGTTAGGACTACAATTAACCAATCTTTGAAGTATTCCACAAAGTTGCTACAGCTGAAACTAGAAAATTCCCCTTACTTTACCTATTAAATGCATTTTTCCTATCTTTATAACCTACCATAAAATTAGGATATATGCATCACTTATTGTCACCAATTTTATACTTTCGTAAATTGAATGCTAAGGCTTCAAATTCTGTACTTGTGGATGTCCTCAGCAGCAAAAGGATTTTATTGGTTTCTGATAAAGCCTTTGATGGTGGTTGTGGGGGGTGAGTATGAGAGGATAAGCAACAACAAAAATCTTTTCAAAAAGAATAACCAAATCTGCCCAAGTTCTACAGTATTTTAAACAGAAAGAAGTAAAATGTAGTTCTAATTTTTGGTTAAACATTTAAAAATTTTCCTTAAATATCAGCATTCTCTTGAACTTGCACAATTATATATATATTTTATATATATATATAAATATTTATTTATTTATTACTAATCAGCTGAATTTAAGATTCAAGACTTGCACAATCATAAACATATTGACCTCTACCTAGCAACAGTATAATTTAATACTGGGCCATGAAGGAGATACTGGCAAAAAAGCATGGGTTTTCTTGGGCGTTCCTTATAGTCAGGAAGACCCTGGTCAACTGCTTCTTGGAGACGTAATAGCATGATTTCAAACAGAGGGAGAAACAAAGCAGGTTAACATTGCAGGGCCATGCCAGAGATGGGAAAAAGAATTCCTGCTCAGCCGGTCGCGGTGGCTCACGCCTGTAATCCTAGCACTCTGGGAGGCCGAGGTGAGAGGATCGCTCGAGGTCAGGAGTTCGAGACCAGCCTGAGCAAGAGGGAGACCCCGTCTCTACTAAAAATAGAAAGAAATTAGCCAGACAACTAAAAATATATAGAAAAAATGGGGCTGGGCGCGGTGGCTCACACCTGTAATCCTTGCACTCTGGGAGGCCGAGGTGAGAGGATCGCTCGAGGTCAGGAGTTCCAGACCAGCCTGAGCAAGAGCGAGACCCCGTCTCTACTAAAAATAGAAAGAAATTAGCCAGACGACTAAAAATATATAGGAAAAAAAATTAGCTAGGTGTGGTAGCACATGCCTGTAGTCCCAGCTACTCGGGAGGCTGTGGCAGAAGGATCGCTTGAGCCCAGGAGTTCGAGGTTGTAGTGGGCTATGATGGCTCCACTGTACTCTAACCCAGGTGACAGAGCAAGACCCTGTCTCAAAAAAAAGGTATTATGCTAGATTCTGAATCTTTTAAAAGTATATACCACTGGCCGGGCGCGGTGGCTCATGCCTGTAATCCTAGCACTCTGGGAGGCCGAGGCGAGCGGACTGTTTGAGCTCAGGAGTTTGAGACCAGCCTGAGCAAGAGCGAGACTCCATTTCTACTAAAAAAAATAGAAAGAAATTATCTGGACAACTAAAAATATATAGAAAAAAATTAGCCAGGCATGGTGGCGCACGCCTGTGGTCCTAGCTACTCAGGAGGCTGAGGCAGTAGGATCGCTTGAGCCCAGGAGTTTGAGGTTGCTGTGAGCTAGGCTGACGCCACGGCAT
>NW_012144140.1:0-1735 GCF_000956105.1 Propithecus coquereli
TATAAAACTTTCCAGAAATAAAAGATGTAAATCTATATTAAGAAAAGAACTTGTCACAGGAAAAACTGACACAATGCAATCAAGATAGGAATATTGAATGTATTTTTCAGGGTTCTCCAGAGGAACAGAACCAACAGGAGATTTTACATATATGGGGAGAGGGATATTTATTAAGAAGAATAAGCTCATATGATTATGGAGGCTGAGAAGCCCCAGGATCTGCTAATCTGTTATCTGTATGATGAAAACTCAAGAAAGCTAATAGCATAATTTCAGTCCAAGTCCCAAAGGCGTGAGAACCAGAATAGCTGTTTGGTGTAAATCTCAGTTCAAGGGCAGGAGAAGACCAACGTCCAGGTCAAGCAGCTGGCCTGGAAACAAAAGTGACAAATTTCTCCTTCCTCTGACTTTTTGTTCTATTCAGGCCTCTAAAGATTGAATGACGCCCACCTGCATTGGGAAAGGCAATCTATACTGAGTCCATGGATTCAAATGCTAGTCTCATCCAGAAACACCCTCACAGGCAAACCCAGAAATAATATTTAATCTAGGCACTCCATGGCACAGACAAGCTAACACATAAAATTATCCATCACACTGAAATATAGCCTGGGAGATTTTACTGGACTTTGACAAAATAAGGGAAAAAAAATATTTTTTAGGGATCAGGCAAAGTGATCAAAGTGTCTGTAAGGGAAATAAAATTATTCTGAGTTCCCAATTTGTCATAGTATCATTTAACATTAGAAAACAGTAGAGAAGGATTTACAAATTCCTTGAAGTAGCCATGTGTAATCTAAATTTTCTGTGTCAAATTAAGTGTCAAGGCAACTGCAGCAAAGGAACTGACAATAAGCATTAAATTAATTTACCTGAACAACTAGGATAAAAACAAATGCAGAGAATGTGGCTATATAATGGGAGCATTTTATGCCCTGAAAATGTGGAAATGATATAACTAAGGTTGTAGTAGTAGGGGAACAATGGGAGAACTATGACACATAGGATGACTGTCTCATCTTTTATAGACACAGGTTAAGTGAAATCTTTTCTTGGTATAAATAAAGTTGCAAATATGTATTATATTGTGTAAAGCTAAACAGCGAAATAGCAATCAACAAAAATTAGGAAAGACTGGGAATAAAAGGGAGAGAAAGGAGGTAGAAATACTGAATTATACCATTGCTTATAACAATAGACATTAGCTAAAGAAATAGGACTAAATTTATTATGTAGTTAGAATTATGAATGTATAAAAACCATAAATCTTACATAATGTAAGAAAAATAAAATTAAACAATATCAAAAATCACAAAAGAAAATAATAAATATGGTAACCTAAACATAGAGTTTGAAAAGCCAACTTTTGGCCAAAATATATATCCAACCACTAAATGTAAATGGAATATACTCATTTATTAGTATTAAAAGAATAAAATTCTCAGGTTGGACTACAAAACAAAATATGCTATAATAAGCAAACATTTTTAACACAAAGATATTTATATTGTCTAAAAGCTAATAAATGTTCAGAGGCATACCAGATTCTAACCTATGCATCAAAACCATAGTATCAACATTAATGGAGCAAAATCCACAGAAAAGACAGGAGAAATAGATTAAAAAACAAAATAAAAAATACAAAAAATGCAATAGTGGTAGAAAATGTTAAGAGCCATTTTGCAATATTTAACAGATCCAGAAGACCAAAAACAAATAAACGAAAACTAAATAA
>NW_012144141.1:0-1154 GCF_000956105.1 Propithecus coquereli
TGCTTTGTGGAAGGTCTTCCGGCGACTCTAGGTCTGGGGTAGTCTACATTTAACGCTACAATTTCTGTTCCCACTTCTTCTTTTTTTTTATTAACACACACATATGCATAATAGTTATGTAAAATTAACTTAAAAACTCCAAAGTGCATAATTTTTAAAATCAACCATTAAGTGTTATCAGTCATGGTTTAATCTAATCTTACCTTCAGAGTTGGCAAGAACAATTCTTTCTCAACTCTGAATTCCTTTTTTTATATTTTATTTGTACTTTTTTATTTTTGTTTTTCTTTCTTTGTTTTATTTTTTATTTTTCTTTTTTTAGTTTTTATCTTTTTTTGTTTTTTGTTAGTTTCAACTCTGAGTTCTTTTTTAGTTTTTTTTTTCTATTTTTGTTTTTCTTTTTAAAATATTTTTGTTTTTCTTTTTATCTTTTTTTTTTTTTGTTAGTTTCAACTCTGAATTCTTATTTGGAAATGGACCTCAGCTCTGAGACAGCAGGCAAACCTGCTGCCCAAAGCCTGCTTGGGATTTGTTTTCTCTTTCTAGTCATTCATCTGCCTCAGTCTCAGGTGGACTTTGGTTTTGTTATTCTATTGAGCTAAGGGACTAGCCTTAGCTGGAGTTCTGAGTGCCTTCGCCAGGGGTGAGAATCGACTTTCTTTGGATCTCCCTGTGTCTTCTCTCAGGATGCATCTTAAGTAGCAAGGCTGAGAGTGCTCTAGAAAGCCTGTGTTGTACTTTTTCCTATACCTTCTTCTGACTAGTTTTTCTTCACTCAGAAAATCTCTGATCAGATTCAATCTATAGCCCTTCATTTTTCTTTCCACGATACTCAATGGGTTGTGGAGAGAGCAGGTATTGATTTGAAAACAGTGGAATTGAGGTATGGAGATGATAACTGAAATACAAGCCTGCTCCCTGACTTTTAGGGGGCATTTACAGAAAAAGAGGCTAGAACTTGCTTCTTGTTGTGTTTCCCTGAAAATATAAAAAAATTAAACAAACCGTACATTGCTCTTTTAATGTGACGTTTCCTAGACCAGTGGGGTCCTTGACACTGTCTATACATAAGTATGTGCCTGGAAAGCTTTAAAAGATACCGATGCTCAAATGTCACCCCAGAGCAATGACATCAGGTATGGCTTTCTTTCTTT
>NW_012144142.1:0-2611 GCF_000956105.1 Propithecus coquereli
GACAGGTCAAGATCTTGGCTTTGCTCATTTATTCAACATATTTACTAAATGAATGACTTTGCCGTGGCCATCCACAGAGCAGTTACCATTGGAAAACCCTAACAGAGCGATGATAGAGGCAAGTCACACATCCATATAAACAAGAAAAAAAAAAGCCACCTAGAACTGACGTCTTAAAAATAGCAAAATTAATTTCATTCTAAACGGGCACTAAAAGGATCCTGATGGATGCATTATTTATGCAAATCTATGCAAATTAGGGTACCAATCACACAGAAGAGGATTGGATGGCATTTCTAAAGACCAGCCATGCTCTGAGCTGTCACCTGCCAGCTTGCTTCTCTCTGGGGTCAGATTAAGGCTAGACAGCAAGAATTAGAAAGGAAGAAACCTCCTTCCTTGAACCTTCACCTTAGAGTCTAATTTAAGTACCGGAGCTTTGCAGAGGTGAACTTGCTTTGGTGAGCATTCAAGGGCCCTTTTTGGGATCGCAGCAGGACACTGATCCAGGAAACAATAACACCTGACCGTGCAGACTTTGTGGGGCTCTTGCATGGCCTGCTGAGGTAATGTCTGTAAGACGCTCTGACCTTCTCAGAATAAGACAGCTTTATGGATTGCTAGAAAAACAGTGAAACAGAACACCTCACAAAATAAGAGATTCCATTTCTTCTAAAAGGCTATATTACAAATTGTACACCCTCCCCCAAACAGACACCATCTTACAATGCAGCTAGCATAATTTCTCTAGGGAACCCAAGTTCTGCCCCGTTCAGGACTAACAGCTGATCACTCGCACAGTGTTGACGGCAGCTCTTCCCTCCATAAGAGTGTTCCCTCTAGGCTACTGAGTCAGCATCATTGTCCAAATAAACATCTGCTGTATTTTGTCATTAGTAATGATAATGACTAGCTGGGGTGGCTAAGGATGGGCTTAATGCGTACCATCCAAATGGAAAATTTGAGAAAATTGGAAGCTTTAGAGAAACTGCAATTGTGTTTCCCTATTTACTTTCAAAAACAAGACTCTGCCTTTCTGTTTTGTTAGAACGCTCAGGGCAAGAGCCGGAGGATTTACAGAGTCCAGTGTACTACAAAGCACTATTGGATACAAGAAGAGGGTCAGAAGCTTGGACCATGGTCTTCTGAGGGCCTTGCAGGGCCTGCAATGAGTTAGAGGAATGCAAGGTCTAGCTGATAACCTTTGCACCGATAAAGGGTGGAGTGGCATCTTCTGGCAATCTGGGGAATAAGGTTTCCCCAAAAAAGCAATGCGGGAGGTCTGCGTGCTGGAAGGGAGGAGTCCAGATGCTCTTGGCTGTGTCTCACCATGGACCTGGCACAACCCAAAAGCTGTCCCTCACTAAGTCAATATTGGAAACTCCCCCACAGGAGTATCCTGTGGTGTGAGGTCTAAGCGCCCTGTTGAAATATCCCTGGAGATAATGGATCGCATTATCTAATGGGAAGCAGAAGGTTCTCTGAAAACAATTCCTGCATTTTCTATTGTTGTGACCAGCAAGCTCAAAGCATTCCATATGTCTCCCAGGCAGATATTGGAGCTGTAAAAACTCTGAGCAACTTTGAAAGTACATCTTCTCTGCCTTAGTGTCTACTTCTGTGGACTGAATCTGCATAACCGTTCTCTGAAAGATGAGCTAATTTATTTTCCTGAACTTTTCTGAACAGTGAGCACATGTTGTAAGAGGAGATGTGCTCAGACCCATTCGTTAAATAGATGCTACAGTAAACTCAGATTGGTGAGCTCGGAAAACAACCCTTGGAGCCGAGTGTGTGTGTGTGTCTATTTCTCAGTTTCCTCGTCAAGCCAGCAAAGCAGGGGTGCGTCCCACAGTAGGAAGAAGTAGCTACCCATTGCCTTTGAGCTTTTCTCAATTTTCCATTTGGAGGAGTACTTGATTTTTCTTCTGTCTTCTGAAATCCCTGATGCCTTTCCCGATTTATTTTCTAAGGTTATAATTTCTTGGAAGAGACAAATGTCTCCATTTTCTACACTGCTGGGGGTTAACAGTGAATCAGAATATGAGTGTTAATCACCCATTGCAATCGTGGGATGGAAGACCAGGAATGCTTTGTAGTCATTAAGTGCTCCACCAATTTTTAAGGATAATGCATTTTTCATGTCAGTTTTATACACAAAATTTACGCCAATTAGTTACAAATATGCGTCACTCTGAAATTCTCTCAGGCTTAGCCAGAACTGATGAAAACTTAGAAATTATAACAAAAGACCAAAACACCTTCCTATAGGTTTTTTAATTTTATGTTTCTATGCTTCCTTCAGGTCCAGATCTATTAATGCCACTACCTATCTCTGGAGGTGGTGTTTCAGTTACAAATGCTTTTGCCTGTAAGTAACAAAAGAATCTAAAAATGGCTTAAGCAAATAGGAATTAATTTTTCTTATATGATCAAAAGTCAGAAGGTGATACTTTTCTGATTGGTTTATTAGCTCAATATTTCCAGGACCAGTATCTCTGTCATTCTTTTGGCTTTTCCCTGATGGTTGAAAAGTGGTTGCTGCAGCTCCAGCCATCAAGTCCCCTACTTAAAAGAAAATGTTGATGAGTATGCTGATTTTAACATATGA
>NW_012144144.1:0-1133 GCF_000956105.1 Propithecus coquereli
CATGTCTATTGGTACCCAAATAGACACATTTCTGTTGGGTTTATACCTAGGAATAGGTCAGAATCCCTGGGTCACAAGGTAAAACTTATGTTAAGTTTCCACAAATGTTAACAAAACATTTTCT
This sequence comes from Propithecus coquereli, assembly GCF_000956105.1. NCBI lineage: Eukaryota > Metazoa > Chordata > Mammalia > Primates > Indriidae > Propithecus > Propithecus coquereli. The sequence goes on from NW_012144144.1 coordinate 125, forward strand.
AAAGCAGTTTACAAATTTACACTCCCACCAGCATTGAATGAGAGTTTTAGTTGCCTCATATCCTCTGCAGCACTCAGTATTTTTAAGGTTTTGAATCTGTAGCCATTATGATTTATTCATAGTATCATCTAATTGTGGTATTAATTTGCATTATCTGATGATTAGTGAGGTTGAGCACCTTCTCACATGTTTACTGGGCCACTTGGATCATCTGTGTGTGAGAGAGAGAGAGAGAGAGAGAGAGAGAGAGAAAAATGCCCATTCGAGGCTTTTGTCCACATTTCTATCGTATTGGGAGTCTTTATCTTATTGAGTTGTCGAAATTGTTCACATATTCTGGGATGGGATGCACAGGGTAGCGTGGGGCACAATTACACTGTCAGAGCCCCATGAACAAGTATCTGACCTCCAATTCTGGATACAGATGTCAGATTTTTTTGAGGGACCTAGACATAACTGAATTTAAGAATATGACTCAATTAATGCAATTCATAAACTGATGTAAAACTTCATTGCTGTATTGTTTAATAGTTTTCTTTATCATTAATTAACAAGTTAGAATTTCTTGTTGTGCTGTCCATATATACTTTTACTGACTAAATAAGGATATGAGAGTCAGGATATGCTCAGAATTTCATAAGATAGACAAGTGGCTTAATTTGATGACAATGACATTGACCAATGAGTGTCTAATGGATCCATCTCCGCGGTAGGGCTATACACAGCTGGCCATGGAACCAGACACCCATGCAGATGTCTTCCCCTTGGAATAATAAGAGGGGAATACAGATAACACTGGGCTCTTGCATCAATTTACTAACCTCTATGCAGGTCTGTCCTGCTCGGTTTACACAGCCTTCTCTAGAGGTAATAATACAGTCACTCAAGCCTGTTTACCAAGTGTGAGTTTTATTAGTTGAATCCCCCAAAAGAGATTTCCAAGTTCCAGGGATGTTTTAATCTAGATCGGTGTCAGCTAGCCACAGAACTCTGTCAGAAAGGAAAAATA
>NW_012144145.1:0-1583 GCF_000956105.1 Propithecus coquereli
ACAGCAACCTCAAACTCCTGGGCTCAAGCAATCCTTCTGCCTCAGCTCCCAAGTAGCTGGGACTACTCACATGCGCCACCATGGCCAGCTAATTTTTTCTATATATATTTTTTGTTGTCCAGCTAATTTCTTTCTATTTTTTTTTAGGTAGAGACAGGGTCTTGCTCTTGCTCAGTCTGGTCTCGAACTCCTGAGCCCAAACGATCCATCTGCCTCGGCCTCCCAGAGTGCTAGGATTACGGGCATGAGCCACCATGCCTGGCCTCATTTGATAATTTTAATCTTAAAAATGAGCCACAGGGATGACCTGAGACCAAGGTGGATAACGATAAAACTGTAGTGGAAGTGAATCCATCTCCACCTACACATAAATTAACAAGGTTTGACATTACTATTCCGACAATATTAGACCATTTAAAACAAATTTACAAGGTAAAGAAGCTGGATAGATGGCTACTACATAAATTAAACAAACGTCAAAAGAAAAATCGTCTCAAAGCTTGTCTTTTGCTGTCACCAATATAAAGGTGAACCATTTTTACCATTATTATGTGTGATAAAAAATAAGATTCTTTTTGACAATCACAAGCATTCAGCACAATAACTGGATATAGTGCTGAAACACAGTCCAAAACCAAATATTCATCAAAAGAAGTGAATAGTGTCTTGGTTTGGTGGTCCAGAGCTGCCTATATCCACTGCAGCTTCATAAAACCTAGTCAGTTGATTACAGTGGATGTCTGTTACCACCAACTGGACAAAATGATGAGGATGCTTGCGATTAAATAGCCAAGATTGGTCAATAGAGACAGGCCAATCCTCTTGCAACACTCAACCACATAGCGCACAAAAACACTGCTTAAACTGCAGAGACTGGACTTAGAAACTCTCTGTCATCCAACAGGGTCACCAGACCTTACACAACTGACTACCACTTCTTCCAGATTTTGGAGTACTTCTAGCAAGAAAAAATATTCAATTCTCAACAAGCTGTGAAAAATGACTTTCTCAATTTCATTGCCACTTGCTTTCCAGTCTTCTTCACTACTGACATAAACAAGCTACCATTAAGATGACAACATTTTTTTGGTAGTTTAGACACATACTTTGATTAACGGTACTGCTTCTTGTTTGAGACATAGTAACCTAAACTTCTGATTCAAAATTGGACATTTCATATTTAATGACCTAATACAATAATATATATTTAGGCCGTTCATATGATGAGGTGACATTGTACAAGCTGACATTTACCCCCCCTTTTTTGACATTTACCCTTAAATATTGGATTTGATTTGTACATTTCCAAATTAAACATAAGACAATATAATTAGAATTAAATAAGCTCAATTAATATAAAATCATATCTTTCATTATAGATACAATTAAATAATTTTCACTTGGGAAACTTTTTTACAACTCGATTGTAAAAATCTGTAGTGGTAAAACAGTAAAGATAAAGTGAACTTTACATAGCACTTACTGTGTACTAGGAACAATTCCACATGGTTTACATGTATTAACTCTTTAATTCTTACAACTCTATGAAGTAAGTGCTATTCTTATTATCTCCATTTTACAGA
>NW_012144146.1:0-542 GCF_000956105.1 Propithecus coquereli
TTAACTTGAAATGCTCTATACAAATAACATCAGAAAATACCATAGCAAAATGAGTAAATACTTTACAAAATGAGTAAATACCAAACTGATCAAGCATATTACATAAGAAATTGTTTATATAAAACAGACTAAAGAATTTTTCAGACTTCTTAAGAGAATTTTAATCAATATTTAAAACAATAAAATAAATGGTGAACATAGTTTTCCTCAGCAAACCATAGGAAGTTAATTTGAAAATATGAATTAACAATTTAGAAAAATTAAATTTAAAAACTCACATTTATGTATCAGGTATTAATCTTCACAATATTACTCTGTCGGGTGGTGTAATTTACAATGCTAATAGCTTTAAATAAAATTTAAATATATTCATTATCAAGGATTGAGAGTTGGTGATGGATGCGGACACACTTTAGCTTAAATTTCAGGTGTTTTGTGAGTAATATTTGGGGAAAGAGCTATGAGATATACCACAGATCAGTGACTGTCTCTCAGAAATGTAATATTCACCTGGTGATATATATGTTCTTGGTTTATTCCAA
>NW_012144146.1:3692-4209 GCF_000956105.1 Propithecus coquereli
ATCTGTGTCATTTTACCCATATTGTGTGAATATTTGACTGACGTTCCTCATACGCGAGAACATGTAAGTGCAAAAAGGTCCACGACTGGTTCCCCTTTGCTCACTGTTCTTTCCTCAGCAGCCCACATGGTTCTTGGCATGTAGTAGATAATAATTATTACTAATTGAATGAATAAGAGAAAACATCTTGAAGATCTGACATTCTTATAAAAATGATTAATGCTTGCTGTAAATTTTGGAGAAATCTTTAAACTTTATATCTTATTTACTTAATTGTTATATTTAACAATAAGCCAGAGTATGCTCAGAATATTATATAACACAGGGGTATAATACTGAGTCCATACAATTAAGTCAAATTGAGTTTTGCATTGTTGTTAGTGAGACTGCTTATTTTTTGTCTATTTTTAATACAGTTTTGATCAGCTATGGCACCTGGAACTTTCTACTAAGACATAATAGTCCAGTTCTACCACTTTCTTGCTTCAACATTGAAACATCCGTTTGTGTAAAGTAC
>NW_012144146.1:4259-4766 GCF_000956105.1 Propithecus coquereli
TGAAGGCAAATCCTGTATAAAGTCTTCTTTGCCTGTTTAACTTTACCTGGAGCAATTTTGCTTTGACAAGGGTGATGACATGTTCATTTTCTTGATTGCGGTTATGGTTTCATGGGTTTGCACATATGCCAAAATTGGCCACCTAAAATGTATGCATATATCGTACATAATTATAACTCAGTACAGCTGTTAATTTTTCAAATGCTATACTAAAACCCAAATTAAAAAAAAAACAGCTGACTATACTAGACAGTTAAAATAATTAATTTTTTCAATTTTGTGTTTGGCAAATTGAGTTTTGGAAATCCATGCTGCTATGTAAACCCAACAAAGACATGGAGAATGTGTTTCCTGTTGTCAAGGAATGATTTCGCCTCCTTTTGGTTTGTTTGTTTCCTGTTGTGAGGATTAAGCATGTACTTGGGTCATGACTTTCTTGGCCCTGAATGTTTCTAAATATATTCAAATCTAAAAACATGATAATTTAGTAAATAAGTAGTAAAGCAC
>NW_012144146.1:6504-7641 GCF_000956105.1 Propithecus coquereli
CATGAGTGCATGTACTTGTAACTGAAATTTAGTGTAGGCGTAACACTGAATGAAATTTTGTAGTAAACAAATTATACATTGTATACATATATTGCCAAATCACGTTATACCCCGTAAGTATGTAAAATTATTCTGTGTCAATTAAAAAAATGAAGTAAAAATACAAGTTCTAAAAGATGCATGCTTTAAAAACTAGTGTGTGTGTATGTGTGTGTGTGTATATACTCACATATATGTACAGCCACAGAAGAAGTTCATTTTGTTGAGCCTCATAGAATAATGTACAGTAAATAAATGAGTTTTAGCCAAAAAATTAAACATGGTTTATGGGAAATATGCTAAAAAGTGGTTCTTATACTTAATAAAGTAAATTTTTCACACCCAATTTCAGAAAACTATTTTGTTCATTTATACTGACCGTGATATTAATACTGTTCAAGGGAGTCACATCAGCGAAAGTGACAAAGATGCAATTTGAGGTGTGCTAAGGAGAATTAACTGAACTATGGTCCACACTGGATACTTTGAAATGTTCAGGCTAGTCAAGGGGAAAATATATAAAATTAAAAGGGAAACATTATAACTATGATGGTGACCTACTTAAAATTAATATCAAATTTTGACAGAATTGTGTATTAAATAAGGAGAAAAACGTGTATCACCCTAACCATAAAATATCTGATGACTGACTAACAATGGAGCTGACATCTAATCCTACCACCCTCATATCAAGCTGATCCAATTTATCTTCCTGCAATCAATCAGTCAAGCAAGAAGGCGATCAGAAAACTAATGTTTTGTGAATGGTAATTATGGAAGGACACTTTATTTAAATTATTGCAATTAATCTTTACAGTACCTAGTAAAGTAGATGTTAACTCAATTTACGTATGGAAATGAGCTCAGAGAGGTTAAGTAATTTGTAATAATATAGTGTAATCAGTGAATAATATGGCCTAGAGTCCTGTGTGTTTTTATTTTTATTTTTATTATTTCAGCATATTATAGGGGTTCAAATGTTTAGGTTCATATATTGCCTTTGCCCCACCCAAGTCAGAGCTTCAAGTGTGTCCATCCCCCAGACGGTGCGCACCGCACCCATGATGAGGTGTGATATACCCATCCCCTCCTCCCCCC
>NW_012144146.1:9376-9689 GCF_000956105.1 Propithecus coquereli
TCAAGGGAGTCACATCAGCGAAAGTGACAAAGATGCAATTTGAGGTGTGCTAAGGAGAATTAACTGAACTATGGTCCACACTGGATACTTTGAAATGTTCAGGCTAGTCAAGGGGAAAATATATAAAATTAAAAGGGAAACATTATAACTATGATGGTGACCTACTTAAAATTAATATTAAATTTTGACAGAATTGTGTATTAAATAAGGAGAAAAACGTGTATCACCCTAACCATAAAATATCTGATGACTGACTAACAATGGAGCTGACATCTAATCCTACCACCCTCATATCAAGCTGATCCAATTTATC
>NW_012144146.1:14064-15166 GCF_000956105.1 Propithecus coquereli
CTCAAGAGATTTAATATTAATAGCAAACAGAAGCAACTTAAAAATATATTATGAATAGAGAAGGTTCACTTCCCCAAATGCATTATTTTTTTTAGTTATTGTTGCATCATAGAAAAATAAAGAATCTTCTCAACTTAATAATGGATAGGACTTTGCCCCACCCGAGTCAGAGTTTCAAGCATGTCCATCCCCCAGACGGTGTGCACCGCGCCCATCCCCTCCACCCCCTCCCACCTGCCTGACACTAGATGAATATTATTACTACATGTGCACTTAATTGTCTTCCCTTTAATTTTCTGAAAACTAGAATTATGAAAAAGACACATGTCCCCCTTGACATTCATATGTTGAAACTTAATCCCAAATGTGATTTTATTTCATCAGGGGATGAGGTATGAGGGTTTGCTCCTTTGCCCCTTCCACTAGGTGAGGACTCAGCGAGAAGATGGAGCCACCCCTCCCCAGGCACTAGATCCACTGGTGTCTTGGTCTTAGACTCCCCAGCCTCCTGGACTATGAGAAATAAACTATTGCTTATAAGCCACCCAGTCTATGGTATTTTGTTCCAGCAGCATGAACAGACTAGGGCATCTTCCAAGTTTAATATTAAGTAAATTAATTAAAATGTAATCTTTCTTTATGAGTATGTAATGTTGCAAATGAATTTAAAAATTAAGACAGATAAATATACTATCACATCACATTGGTATAAGGAAACAAAAAAGTGCCAACCTGGAGTTAATTTTAAAATACCTGAAATTAAAGTGATTTATTTGCATTGATTTTTGCTTTCAGCTATTACATCAATTCTTTTTGCCTGGAGAGTTACCCAGAACGCAGATGCTGCCGCTTATTCCAAGAACTGCCAAAGACAGCCGCACAGATGCTCTTAGGTGGCCACTGAAAATTGTTTTTCCTCATGTAAATTAAAATACATCAGCCCATGAGCATTCCTGTAGAAAAGAAGACCACCTGCTACCAAGTAGGTGTGTTTAATTCAATAATAATTCAAAGTGAAGGAACATAGAGCTTTTTGTCCAAGACTTTGGTTTTGTTATCATTTAACCAAAGAAATAAATAAAGATATCTTTGAAATAATCCC
>NW_012144146.1:16631-17061 GCF_000956105.1 Propithecus coquereli
GAAAAAGTCTTAAAGGTTCTACTCTTCAGTACTCTTGACTCACCGCCCAAATGTAAAAGAAAACTCAGCACGAAAAGTTTTGTGGGTTTTTTTTTTTTTAATTGGAGAGTATTATAATTGAAACATAGGAAGCCCACATTTTCAAAGGAGCTGTATCTGCTTGTAGTTAAAGGAATACTAGTGGTTTAAATTTTTTTTTAAAAAGGCATCTGAGCACCCAACTTGCTACAGTCAAAAACAAGCTGGAGAAGTGCTTCAGCTGCAGATGGGGCATTTTTTATCGGAAAGAAAGAATGACTCAGAGAGGAGAGCCAAAGCCAGGAGACAGAGTGAAGAGCTGCAGAGAAGAACTGCGCTCTAACTAAAGAATATTCCCTGCCTCTGAAAACAGAGGCCCAGTTGGATTTCGGAATTGCTGTAGACCAACGAC
>NW_012144147.1:0-1559 GCF_000956105.1 Propithecus coquereli
AGAGAGAAGGCTGCTGGCTGGGAGCCAGGTGGAGACCCTCACCAGGAACTAACCGCTGGCACCTCGATCTAGGACCGCCAGCCTCCAGAACCGTCAAAAAATAACCGTCTGTTGTTTAAGCCACTCGCTCTGTGTGACTTAGTTATGGCAGCCTGAGCAGATTAAGACAGCCACTGTTATGCAGACACTGTCACACTGTCACCCACAGGGATGCAACTTTGTCGCCAGTGTGTGCACACTGTCACCTGCAGGCAGAGGAACACACGCTCCATCACACAGACGCAGTCACACTGCCACACGGGGACACTGTCGCATGGGTCAGGCTTTGTTGTCATACAGACAGCCCTGTCACCACAAGCACGGCACACCACTGCAAGGACAGAGGGACATGGTCGGTCACGAGACACAAATGCCATTATTCCCAAGCACAGGGGCAAGAAAAAGGACAGAACTACACTAAGGCAGAAGTGCCGGGGCTCTAACTCCAGCCCAGAGAGAATCATAAGAACACAATCACACTAAGGCACAGGGGCAGGTGAAGAAATGCCACCACACTGTCACACAGGCAGGGCAGCATCACCGACACCCACAGGCACAGAGAGTCCATGTCATAGGGAAAAAGACTGGGTATCACACCCAGTGTGAAGTCACAGGGACACAACCACAGCCCAATACAGGACTCAGCCACCCAACGGCGCAGGCAGAGGGACGAGGACATAGTGTCACACACGTGTAGGAAATTTGTCATCCATAAATTACACGTGTGGCTGTAGGTTCCTAGGACAGTCTCACTATTTTATGTAATGACCCCTACTCAGACCCTGGAACTTGGTCGCAGAGAGTCACACTGTATCCACAGGTGTGTGGCACTCACCTAGATACCAACAAGGCAGACACAGAGTTACAGGGACAACCTGGACATTCACCGCCATGTCATCCTACAAACACAGTCGCACTCTCGTCCCTAGGCCTGCTGTCACACTGTGCTGCATCAGTCACTGGACTTTCAGGGATACAGCGACCTAGTCACCCATGGTCACACCACCACGCAGCAGCAAAGGGACATGATCATAGCGTCACACTTGGTTGCCAAGAAGCCCATGTGGGTACCCACATCACAGACACGCAATCACACAGTCACACTGACACACACACCGCAAGACACACAGGTTGTCCTCCAGGTTACAAGCTTCACCAACAGCTGACACTGTGCTTCCTCTCACAGTGACATACAAACTGTCACCTTTACTAGGGCACGCAGACAACTCCTGGTCCCCGCGGTCAAAGTCACATTGATATTGACACACATGGGTAGTATGGACACAGACAGCCCCGCACACAATGCACCACGGTCCTGTCACAAATTCAGGTTGACAGTTCCTGAGACACCCCCAGTCATTCATACAAATACATGTAAACACATACACACACACAGGCCAGGGATCCTCACAGTTCTGCACACACAGGGGCCAAAGTGACAACATAACCATCTAGTCCAGAGGTCCACACAGTTTTTTTTTTTTTCTGTAAAGAGTAAGACAGTAGGCCGGGCGCGGTGG
>NW_012144148.1:0-1557 GCF_000956105.1 Propithecus coquereli
ACTTATTTATAATAAGTTAATTATAATAAGATAAGTTTCCATTTATTTAAAACCACGTGTTCCAGCTCCTGACGAAGGTTGCGACAACTTTCGGCAAAACTTCCTGAGCTGTGCGTGAGCCCCTGGCGCCGGGCTCCTCACTGGATGTGCCTGCGCTCACTGCCCGCGTGACCTCCCCGAGCTAACGTCCCACTGTGTCTCCCACAGCTGTACGTGGCGATTCTAGAAATCGTTCTTCAAATACTGTCACTTACTGATCTCTTATTCGTTGATCGGTCTTACATTATGTGATGTTTACGCTGTGCTTCTTCTCATTTGTGGTTTAGAAATTACGTATTTGTCATGAGATAGTTCGTTTTATTTCTTAGACGTAAGCGAGATGGATTTCAAGAATGGCAAATGGATACTTTAAAGGTGTTTCTGAGCTGTGCATGAAACTTCTGAAAGCTAAGTTTGCCAAAATGTTTTTCCCCTTAGATCCCGGCGTCTGTTGGATTTTTACCAAGAAAAAGTTCGTAGCGTAAAATTCCTTACACCGCTGCGGGGAGCAGACACGATGATTCAGTAGAAGAGCACGGACCTCGGCAGCGAGGGAGCCCGGACATCGAAGGATGAACGGGGAGGAAGAATTCTTCGACGCCGTCACAGGTGGGTTGGAAGCGAAGGTGAGCTGGGGGCAGTGATGGGAGCCTGGAAACCGCTGGATCCAGATGTTGGACTCGGCATTTGGGTACGAGGATGGCTCAGTAGAGCTGCGCACCTGAGGATCACACTAGACTAGACACTGACTTTTCGTAGAAGTGTAACATCCTGTCTCAAATGTGGGAAGACCTTGACTTTGCATCACGGAGCCGGCGTGAGAGGGAGGTGGGTAAAGTCTTCGAGAGTCTCCCTGGGGGGTAGGTATTTTTGTTAGGATCCCAAGTGAGGTGGCCAGTATTCTTATTTGTGCTTGATGATCAAAACATTATTGATCTTCTAGCTGCATCTCGTTTTGAGTTGCTTCCCGCGTCCCACAGACGGGTGCATCATTGGCTTCCACGGCAGCTCTTACCGCCTCACAGCTGTTCAGCTGCTTCTCGCTTTTTGCGTGGCATTTGAAATAGTGGTGTGCAGCCTGTAGTCAGAGAGGAATCTGTGCCCGGTGGACGAGAGCGTGGCAGGTGGTCGCGTGCCGTGTGCAGCCTGTAGTCAGAGATGGATCTGTGCCTGGTGGACGAGAGCGTGGCAGGTGGACGCGTGTGGGGAGCAGACCAGGGGACAGGATGGGGTGGCAAGTTCCCCTCAGCTGAGCGCCCCGTCTTCTGCCTGATGCTAGGAGACGACAGGACAAGTCTTAAGTCCAAGACTGCTGGTTCTGTAGGTTCGTCTGCTGCTCTCTGTCCCGCCGAGTCAGCGTCTGGAATCTCATCTTGTTTCCTCTCTGAGAGACTGTTACTGGCGGAGTAATAGGGCCCTCGAGGGACTGTGCTGGTGCGTTTCCTCTTCCTGATGGACAGGAATACGGGAATTGCAACTTCCAAAATGTTACTGCGGGTCAGGTGATGTAGTGGCGGT
>NW_012144149.1:0-1063 GCF_000956105.1 Propithecus coquereli
AGGAATACATAGGTTTTAAAACTTTAGGAATTGTGTTAATATAATTTTTCACATTAACAGGTTAAAAGAGAAAAAACCATACAATCCTCTCAAAAGATGAAGAAAAGCATTCAGTAAAATCTAACAATTTTTTTTAGCAAATTAGGACTAGAGGAGGTTTTCTCAATCCGATAAGGTATACTCACTGCAAACCTGCAACAAACACTCACTTAGCACACTTAACAAAGCATTCTCTTCATAATCAGGAAACAGACAAGTATTCTGCCTGTCACTATCCTTCTCCACATTGAACTGGGTGTCCTTTCCAATGCAGTAAGAGCAAAAAAGAAATAAAATATGGAAAGACTGCAATGAATGAAAAAAAAACAGTCACTAAACTGTCACAGAAATTATAATTATTAGCATAGAAAAAATACAGATAATTAGAATTATTAAGGCAGCTTAGCAAAGCAATAAGATGGCTATGAGATCAATGTATAAGCTTTTTCATCTTAGATGGAATTAAAATGTACATTGTTTATAACCCAGTAACTCAGCTTTTATGTAACCACCCTAAGGAAACTCACACCAATAAGCATAAGAAGATACATAAAGGATATTCTGTCTACTAACAGGGAAACAGGTAAACTATGACACTCAGATAATGGAATACTATAGAGCAGTCAAATTAAATGACCAAGAGCCATACCTATCATCATGGGTAAATAAGACAAGCTAGAAAAGAGTAAGTGGTATGACCCTGGACGAGTTAAATAACCTTTCTATTATCAGTTTCCTTGTCTGTAACATGAGCATGATGATAGCACCCATCTTCTGAGCTTAATACATACAATAGCTTTAGAACAGTCCCTGAAAGACAGTAAGTGCTTAATATGTGTTCATTGTTATGATGATAATGATAAATATGATGATGATGACATTTATATACTTTTTAAAACATGAAAATAATATACATATTGTTTATAGCTAATATACAGTAAAATTGCAAAATGGAAATTTCACAATAATAGTTAATTCTGGAAAAAGGAACAAGGAGAAAGACGTGGAGTATCTATATCTATTC
>NW_012144150.1:0-1076 GCF_000956105.1 Propithecus coquereli
TTTAGTTATCCAGATAATTTCTTTCTAGTTTTAGTAGAGACAGGGTCTCGCTCTTGCTCAGGCTGGTCTTGAACTCCTGACCTTGAGTGATCCACCCGCCTCAGCCTCCCAGAGTGCTGGGATTACAGGCATGAGCCACCACGCCCGGCCAGACATGACCAAGTTTTATTTAAATAGTGGGAAAATCAGTATCATTAACAAAATGTTGCTATTCAGCATCAAAAATCAATAAAGCAATGATTCTTACCTTTTGGGGATTGGTTTGAGAATCTTACAAAAATTATGCATACTTTCCCCCCAAAATATATAACACAAACATACACACAATTTGCATACAATTCCAGGAGAGTTCAGGTCCCCCTTGCCCCCCGCCCCATGAAAGTAGAGGTCCTTGTATCTAGGTTAAGAAGCTCTGTAGCAAAGAAAAAAATAGAAAAAAATAAAATCAAGCCAAGATTTTCAAATTTAGCAACTGGACAAACTACATATCCAAAAAAGAAAGAAAGGAAGGGAAAGAAAGAGCAAATAACCACAAAAATCCAAAAGCTATCTTTTAAAAAACATATAACACATGATAAAATATAGCAAACCTCATTTCAAATTCTTAACTGAGCTTGCAAGAAAATAAGACAATTGTTAGGGACTGGAAATAGAGGAGTATGTGAACACTGAAGCCAAAACCATCCTGGCAGGAGACATGGCCTTAGATCCAGGCAGGAGGGAGGGAGGATCTGAGACTGCCCCATGAAGTCAGAACTCTCAAAGGACTACACTCTCAATGGAAGGGCGACTTTAGAGAGCAATTAGGCAATATCTAAAATTGAAGATACATTCCCAATACTTAGAAACTCCATTCCTACGTGTGAAGGTTCATGGTAACACTGCTTATAACAAAAGATTAAAAACAATAAATGTCTGTCATCAGGAAGATGAAGTGATAATACTAGCATATTCATATTGTTATATCATACAGCAGTAAAAATAGATGAACCAGAGCTGTACACATCAATACGGGAGAATCTCACAAACAAATGAATGAACAAGCATGTTCATAAGAATCAATACATTTTATTATT
>NW_012144151.1:0-1071 GCF_000956105.1 Propithecus coquereli
TTTTATAGGGAAGATATTGCTTTGTTGCCTAGGCTGGAGTATAGTGGCCCCGTCACAGCTAGTCACAGCTGTAACTACGAACTCCTAGGCTCAAGCAGTACTCCTGCTTCAGCCTCTCTAGTAGCTAGGACTACGGGCACACGCCACCACGCACAGATAGTGTTTTGCTATGGTGCCCAGGCTGGTCTCAAACTCTTGGCCTCAAGCAATCCTCCTGCCTCAGCCTCCCAAAGTGCTGGGCAAGGCCCAGCCACTGCATTCAGCACATTCTCTTTTTCTTATTGTTTAAGTCTCTTTTAAAATAATTAACTTTTTTGAATAAAAATAATGACAACGTAGTTTATAACATATGTAAAGAACATGAAGTTTATAACCTATGTAAAGTACATGTACTTTAACATACACAAAATGTATGCCAAATACCTCAAAGGTCAGGAGGAAAGAAATGGAATTATACTATTTTATACTTGACAGTGCATGCGGTGGTGTAATATTACTTGAAGATAGACTGATAAGTTAAAATATATACTATAAACCTTAAAGCAACCAATAAGATAACAAAACAAAGAATTATAGCTTAGACTGGACGTGGTGGCTCATTCCTGTAATCCTAGCACTCTAGGAGGCCGAGGCAGGAGGATCACTTGAGGTCAGGAGTTCAAGACCAACCTGAACAAGAGCAAAACCTGTCTCTACTAAAAATAGAAAAAATTAGCCAGGTGTCATGGCACACGCCTATAGTCCCAGCTACTTTGGAGGCTGAGGCAGGAGGATTGCTTGAGCCTAGGTTTGAGGTTGCTGTAAGCTAGGCTGACACCACGGCACTCTAGCCCGGGCAGTAGAGTGAGACTGTGTCTCCAAAAAAAAAAAAAAAAAAGAATTATGGCTTAGAAGCCCACAAGGAGGGGAAAAGAGAGTAAAAAATATTCAATTAACTAACAAAAGTAACAGAACAAGAAGAAAAGGGGAACAAAGAACAGTTAAATATGTGGAAAACGAGTATGGAGATGATAGCTTTACACCTAACCATCTATATCAAAAATTATATTAAATGTAAGTAGTCTCAACATC
>NW_012144152.1:0-1289 GCF_000956105.1 Propithecus coquereli
GAAAGTTGCTCTTAAAATTACACAGATTTTTTTATAGGTCACAGTGGCCAAAGGACAAAATAGCCTACTCTACACATCTCTATGCTCCACTCTTCAAAAAAATGTATATTCACTTTTTTACAAAAAAAACCCCAAAATATCACCAGTACATTTTATAAAATTAAATCCAAATTTTATTAAAGACTTCAAATTACATACTTCAGACTTCTAGAATGGAATAGAACTATTTTGGAACTGGAGAAATTGCATAAACACTGACATCCCTTGAAACTCCAATCATAATGAAATTCCACTGCAAACCACATCCCCATTATATAACAAGACTCAGTATTATCTACCCCTTCACTTTGGCAAGAGCTATTTCCTAAAGGAATGAAAAAAATAGTGACTTTGATACTTTAAGTTCATTAAAAATGGGATTCTATCTTTAGATAAAAAAATTTTCAAGTTCAGAAAAAGCTGTGTTTAGATGAGCTATGGTTACAAAAAAAATAAAAACCAGCACAGAATGTCTAATCAAAGCAACCAAAATCATTTTGAAAATAAAGAGGAAAAAAACTATTATAATTGGTTAAGGATTTCCAGTAGTAAGTTAAAAATCTCAGGAGAAGAATGGGTAACACTACACAAATAACAACAAGTGTTCACATTCTAAAACCTTAATGCTACCTTTTCAAAAAGGAAGCTCTATCACCTCTAAACATGAATTCAATGTTATTTTATTAAGAGTAAGAACTCTAGACCTCACTCTAATTATAATCCAATTAGTCCACCCTCACTATCAAAAAATAAGTCCATCCCAAGAAATTAACAGTAATTAGCCTGAGGTATTTTAAATGTGGCTCTCCAGTCTCAAATTTAATGGCCTTTTTTTTTCCAAAAATGGTCTTAGTTCCCCTTTATTCCCATGATCCCTACAGTATTTACTATAGTATGATCATCAAAAATACCTGAAAAAAATCCTTGGACTTTTTGAAATAGTTCATCCACCCAGAGCCACACAAAGATCTGAAAGAGTGTTGCCTGCCCAGATCCAGAATAGAGGTACTTAACCTTTGTTTTCCAGTTTAATTATCAAAGCATGGTATGAATAAGATGCTGAATATCACACTTGTGTTACAAAAAGGCCCCAAATCTTGAGCTTTTAATGAGACTGAGAAACATTTCATGAGATTTAACTTAGTAAGCCTTAAAACATCTGTGAGGTAGTTAGGTAAACAGTACTACCCATTTTAATACATAGTAAACAGAAGCATGGGTAAATGACATACTTTAAGCAATAAGAATTA
>NW_012144153.1:0-1288 GCF_000956105.1 Propithecus coquereli
TTGATTCAGGTGCTGCTGTATCCCAGAGATTCATCTGTTTATTTTTATATTCTCTTAATGGATAATACCATCTTTGCCTTTGGCTTCAACTACTGACCACACACTGAGGATTTTCCAACCCCTTAGCTCCACCCCTGATTTTCCTCTGGGAGTCCAGACCTGTATATTCATAGATCTTCCAAACACCACCATCTGATGATCCGTGAACTTGACATGCCTAAAAATCTACTCTTCATCTTCCTCTCCAGTCTGCCCTTCCCTAATAAATGCATGACTCCTTCCAAACACCAAAATCAGAAACTCAGGAGTCAATTATTGACCTTTGGTCTTTTTAACTCTTACTTTTAATCTATCGTGAATTTCTCTTAATCTCATGAACAACTTTTAACTCATTCCTGCCTTTCCATCTCCCCTTGAGGATACTTCAGTTTCATATCATTTTTTTAAAAAATGAATGGTTTTAATTACATCCTAAATGGTTTCCCACCTCTATTTTGCCCAATCTATTCTGCCCACTGTCATTAAAGGGACTTTTCTAAAATGCAACTTAAATAATTTCAAATTTCTTCAGTGGTTGAAATTTCTTCACTAGTTCCCCATGTCTTCAGAATCATGCTCACATCTTTTGTTACAATGTTCAAGATTCTTTAAGATCTTATCTCTACCTACATTTCTAGCTTCATCTTATCATTATCCTTCATTCCAGCCACATCACATAAATGTACATACTTTTCCTTTATCTGGGGGGCCATTCTTCCTCCTTGCCCCTCCTTTGAGTTTCCATAGGGATTGCACATCCTTCACTAATAGCAAATATTTCTGTAGATGACTGTTGAGCAACTGGCTTGTGAGCTCCCAAGGACTGTTTGTTATACTCTGTGTTTTT
Source organism: Propithecus coquereli (assembly GCF_000956105.1). NCBI lineage: Eukaryota > Metazoa > Chordata > Mammalia > Primates > Indriidae > Propithecus > Propithecus coquereli. The sequence goes on from NW_012144153.1 coordinate 887, forward strand.
AGCTTCTGGGATTGTCCTGACACTATGTATAGACAATATGCAAGTGTTTGTTGAAATGCCAAGATTGGCCAGGGAGGCTGGACTAGATCTGCAGAAGGTCAGGATTTGCTCCGGAGATGTATTTCTTCTTTCCTCCAGTTCCTGAGTTGGCCCCAACTCCAATTGGTCAACCTCCAAACTCTCTGGAGAATACTTGAAGGGCAATGTTACTCTAAGGAAAGAGCACTAAGGACTCAAAACACCCATCTTCTATTTTACTTTCTGATAATCACTGGTTGTGTTACCTTAAGCTAAAAGCACCACCCCACCTTTCTTACAGGGTTGGTTTACATCATAGATAACTCAAATTAATGCAGTTTTTTAGATTATAAGTTTATCTGTGAATATAAGGCTTTTTAATTA
>NW_012144154.1:0-909 GCF_000956105.1 Propithecus coquereli
CACATAAAGTCGAAAATGTTGAGGAAATGGACAAATTCCTGGAAACACACAACCTCCCAAGGCTCAATCAGGAATAAATAAAACTCTTTAACAGACCAAAAATGAGCAATGAAATTGAAGCAGCAATAAAAAAATCTTCTAACAAACAAAAAGTCCTGGATGAGATGGTTTCACAGCTGAATTTTATCAGACCTACAAACAAGAATTAGTATCCATACTGCAGAAATTATTTTATAACATTGAGAAGGAAGGAATCCTTCCCAATTCATTCTATGAGGCCAGTATCACCTTGATACCAAAGCCAGGAAAGTACACAACAAAAAAGAAAACTATAGACCAGTATCCCTTATGAATATATATGCAAAAATTCTCAATAAAACTCCAGCAAACCGAATTCAGCAGCACATCAAAAAAAATAACCCACTATGACTAAGTGGGCTTTGTCCCAGGGATTAAAGGATGGTTCAACATATGTAAATCCAAAACTGTGATTCACCACATAAACAGAAGCAAAAACAAAGATCCTATGATCATCTCAATAGATGTAGAAAAAGCACATGACAAAATTCAGCACCATTTTATGATAAAAAACTCTTTAACAAAATAGGCATAGATGGAACATATCTCAAAATTATAAAAGCCATATATCACAAACCCATAGCCAATATTGTCATACTGAATGGGGAAAAGTTGAAAGAATTTATTCTTAGAACTGGAACAAGAGAAGGACAGCCACTGTCACCGCCTCTATTTAACATAGTGTTGGAAGTCCTAGCCAGAGCAATCAGGCAAGAGAAGGAAATTAAGGGTATTCAAATGGAGAAAGAGGAGGTCAAACTACCACTCTATGCTGATGAAATGATCTTATATCTAGGAAACCCCAAAGATTCCAAGAGACTCTCGGAATTG
>NW_012144155.1:0-1170 GCF_000956105.1 Propithecus coquereli
CAGGTGAGAGTGGGCAGGTGAGTGGGCAGGTGAGAGTGGGCAGGTGAAAGTGGGCAGGTGAGTGGACAGGCGAATGTGCAGATGAGAATGGGCAGGTGAGTGGACAGGTGAGAGTGGGCAGGTGAGTGGGCAGGTGAGAGTGGGCAGGTGAGTGTGCAGGTGAGTGAACAGGTGAGAGTGGGTAGGTAAGTGTGCAGGTGAGTGGACAGGTGAGTGTGCAGGTGAGCCAGCACCTGGTTCCCTCAGGTCCCCGTGGGGCCCAGGCAGGCAGGGGTGGGGCGGCTATGCTGCACCAGGCAGGAGGAGGGAGGACGGAAAGCGCCAGGAGGCCCCCAGGGAACGGCAGCTGGTGCCCACCTGTCTAAGTAAGGCTGAGGGTGTCCGTTTGGCTTTGTGGTGTGCGGGTTGGTGCGGAATAGACACGTGTCAGACTCGACACCCTCACGCACAATGGACGACACAGCCCCAGCACGCGGAGCTGAACGTTAATGGCGTCATGTGTGTAGAACTTGGCACGATGCCGGGCACCTGTTGAGTTCTCAATAAATAGCAGCTAACGAAAAAATAAACAAAATACTTTGCAAAGAGGGAAGGTGGAGGGAAGGAGGGGGTGAGCGGATGTCACCCAGGGGGGACTCAGAGGGCAGGCGCCAGAACATTCCACAGAGAGACCAGTTGGCCAGAGAATTTGGGAGCAGCACTCCCGCTGTGTGGGCTTGGGGACCCTTGATGGGCTGGGGGTGGGGATTTCTGGGTCTGGGAAGACGGGGGGGTGTCAGGCTCCCCCTGTCGGGTTCTGTGGCCTGTGGGATAGTTTGCCAGGAGCGGGAGGGAGGGTGGCAAACGGTGGCTGGGAAGGATGGAGAAGCCTGGGCTCTAGTCCAGCCCCGATGTTCCGATCCCGGAAGGCACTGTCCTCCCACCTCCCCGCTGGGGAGCGGCTGTGATCCGGCTGTGTGGGCACAGGGAGGGCGGCAGCCTGATGGGGCTTCCCGGGCGCACGCGAGTCAGGCCCGGTGGCAGGAGGATCAGGTGACACAGAGCTCGGCGCCAAGGCCAGAGACTAGGGCCGGGGCAGGAGCCTGGAGTCCAGGACAGCAGTGGGCAGAGGCGTGGCCCGAGCACAGAGGAGGGGCACGTGGGTGGGCCGGGCATCCACACAAGGCGCCA
>NW_012144156.1:0-1033 GCF_000956105.1 Propithecus coquereli
CTTTTTTGTTTTAATAAGTAAATTATCAGGACAAATACTGTAGTGAAAGTCCTTGTGGAAGGATATAATAATCCAGTCTTTCCTTGAGGTGCCTCCTGATCACCTCTGAGACGTGGAGGGCTGCCCCAGATGCACCTAACTATTTAGTGTCAAGTAGAAGCTGAACTGGGATCTAATGTCAGGAAAATGAGGGTCTGGTGATGAAGTGGAAGAAGGAGTGATATTAGTTTCATTGGTGGGTAGACAAGCAGACAATTAAAAGATAAACCCATGAACACATTATCTACAAATTTCAAGGTCTGATCACTGATATTTCTAATTTATCCATTACCCCTCTTCCTGTAATTTTTTTATCCTAATCTGAATCATTGATAATACATCATCTTCAGAGTATCAGGGCAGTTACTGAGTCCTCTATTCCTCAATCACACTTCTGGTTGTGATACTCAGACATATTTGAGCTAAGTATTTCTGTCCTCAGTTCTTAAGGATCATAAATGCCATTGTTCACAGATTCTTTGGCCGAGTCAGAAAATTGAGTCATATGCTCTTGTGATCTGGCCTCTGTTCAGACAGCCTCTATGGTGGACAAATGATTGAGCTGCTGGGAATGCCCACTCCCATATAGTTCCAATTTCTGGTAACTCTTACCCAATTCTTTTCGTTGCCCTACCTGTGTAAAGTTATAACCTGATTGAGAGAATGAATTTCTCCCTTCTGTATGAATTCCCTTTTGGAAAGTCATGTTTTTTTCTCATTTTATTTCCAACCAGCAACCTCATTGTTTCTTAGCAAAAGAGATTTTTGACCTTCAGTTAACATTATGGTTTTTGAGGTGGGTGTTGAACAGTTACGTATAAATCTTTATCAGAATACTTGAGCCTTAATTGTGTATTTCCAACAAACTTTAAGATATAGAGAAAAAGAATTGGAAATACTGGAAAAGTTAGGAAAGTATTTTTGTAGATGGTTGCTAGTTTGTATAGATATTTCTGGGCATACCAAATATTATCTAACACATAAAAATGACTTA
>NW_012144157.1:0-304 GCF_000956105.1 Propithecus coquereli
AGGACCATTCTATAGACTTAGGAATTCTTTTGTTAAAGGTTTATGTGTTTTATACTTTTTTGGTTTTTGTTTTTCTAAATATGTCTTTATTTTACCCTTATTATTGAAAGATAGTTTTATTGTCTGTACAATTCTGATTAAGTTATTTTACGTTTCCCTCATTGTCTTTTGGCTTACATTTTGGATGAGAAGTCAGCTTTTAATGCTTTGTCGGAAATTTCTCTTTTCTGTATGATTACTTTAAATATCTTTTCCTTGTCTTTGGTATTTGGTACTACAAAAGTCTGGGTGTGGACTTCTTTTC
>NW_012144157.1:9459-9849 GCF_000956105.1 Propithecus coquereli
AGGGGGCACACATAGCTAGAGCTGCAGTCACCGTAGGTACCAAGAAGCAAGGCACATTGAGAATACATCTTTACATACACAGATTCTTTTTTTTTTTAATCCCTCCACAATGTTTTTTTTAAATTGAGAGATAATTTGCATACAGTGAAATGCACATATAAATATAGCACTATGATTTTTGACAAATTCACCCACCCATGAACACATCACCCTAAACAAGATCTAAAACATTTTTGTCATTCCAGAAAATTCACTCATGCCCATTTTCAATCAATGTCTTCCTCCTCTCAGAGGCAAACACTATTTCCATTTTTATCACAATAGATTAGTTTTGCCTCTTCTAGAACTTATAAATAAAATAATAGTGTTTATTATTTGAATAGGGCTTCT
>NW_012144157.1:12799-14083 GCF_000956105.1 Propithecus coquereli
AATTTCTGAGATGTAATATCCTTATCTCTGTAAGAAGATTATGACACATCCCTAGTACACGATTTTGATAAACTAAATGAGAAAATATGTTACACAGAAAACATTCCATATAGCCTGGTATATCTTTCTCCTCTCTCTCTCTCTCTGTGTATATGTGTGTATACATATATACATACACACACACATACATATGTATAAATATATGTAAATACATGTGTGTGTGTGTATGACTTCAAGGAAGACATACATACATGTACATATACACACATATAAAAACTATTCATATTCCTTAAACTGTCTTTACCATAAACAGACATTTTAATGTGTTATATGTAATTGGTCCTATAAAATGTATATTTTTGTTTCTGCATATGTATTTAATTTACTTGAGCATATCACGCAATAATTCACATTCTGTTTCTTACCTTTATTCTGTTGCAAGATCTTTTTAAAGATCTGCCACGAATGATGTGTGTACATCTGGTCTGTTTTATTAACTGCTGTGTGGTAGTCCATCATGTGCATATATTGCATTTTAGTTATCCATTTTCCTAATATTGGACATCTAGATAGCTTCTGATAGCTAACTAAAAGCTTCAACCATCTACTAATACAATTAATGTTCTCCTTTTTGACTCTTTTACACTGCTCTGCTGTTGTCCTCTGACACCAGCAGTCCTAGGTAGAAGCTGTAGATTTCCTGGCAATGGTACAGATACAAAATTATGTTGGGAAGAAGGAAGAGCAGAAGCAAAAATCTCCCACAATTCATTTTACCTCTTCCATACCTGGCTGCCTTTCATGCCTGGTTGTCCTAACTGTCTCAGCACCATCTTTTCCCATCCTCGCTGCCATCTTTCATTATGCCAGTTTATGACAACCTGTGTTGGCGTTTGTGGCAGGTTTAAGTTAGTTCCTCACATCCTTGCTCCCTCTCCTGTAGTAGTTCTACAGAGTTAATTTTGGGGAAGGGATCCAATAGCTCAGACTCCTTCACTAGATTGTTAGTAACTGAGCAGTTGTTTCACTATTATGAGGCTGTTTGGGTACGCATTATATAGAAATGAGAGTATTACCTACACACGATCTATGCATTTGAGTATAAACATACCTAAATGTACCTAATGGTGTTATTTAGTTTTGCATAATTGTTGTCTGTTATGTCTGAGGATGAAAAGCAAAGTAGCAAAGCCAACATAAATTGATAATGGATTCTAGAATGTCTCTCATATACAGCTTATAAACATGGCACTCATTTCTTTAGAATGTAATGATAAATTAGAG
>NW_012144157.1:14133-15502 GCF_000956105.1 Propithecus coquereli
ACATTTTAAAGTGTGAGGAGGTATGTCATTATAAAAAATTTTGAATTTGACAATGGAGATGTTTTAGGCAAATATTATGAAATGGCCATGCTAGTAAGTACCAAGGCCAAGAAGATAAATTTCATCTTTCTCTCAGTTTTGCTGATCTGCAGTAGAGATACTGAATGAGGACAGAACCTTCCACTTTCAGGTATCTTATGAAAGTCACATTTTACAACTATTATTCTTTTTCAGGCTGTGAGCTTCATGCCATTGTATGTGTTTAGAAAGAGATTGGAAAATCACTTTTTTATCATTATGCAAGAATGTGTTTGTGTTGGTTAGGAAGAGTGACAAGATCAGTAGTTTCCAAACTGGGGCTCTTAATGGTACACATTCTTGGGCCCTGTCTTGGAATCTGGGGATTGCTGAACCCTAATTTGTGAGTTGCTTTTAAGAATTCTTTTAATTCTAAGTAAACGGTAAGAATTAACCATATAATAAAGCATATTTATGTAACTATTAAATTTTTTTGATCTAGTGAGTAAGCACAAAGAATCCAGATCTGATCTTTTACATCAAGCAAACTAATATCATAATATCGCAATGTCATTCTGACAACCAGATTTTTACAAAAAATGCTTAATTCTTTCAGCTACTGTTTCACTGCACAAAAGCCACCCCTCACTTCAAGACTTGGTGCTTTATTTAATTTTGATATGCCCTAAGGCAGCTAGGACATTATCAAGCACTCATCTTTACTCCGGGATTTCTTAAATTACCTGCCTGTAAATCTCAATGTGCAGTTGCCTTCAGTTCCCATGGCAACCTACTTGATGCCAATATATGTGTGAACATATCCAGGTCACTTGGAAATCAAAAGATATGCCTAAATATGCAATAGTAAATAAAAAAATGCAAAGTAGATGTTCAAGCATTATTATTTATTTATTGTTGGGTTTATAGAACATAAAAGAAAAAAATTGATTGACAACAGGATTTAAGATGTGTGCTGAGGTCTGAGCTCAGGTTTACAAGCCTAGAATGGGAAAGTAGGTTTTTCGTCTTTGAGATGACTAATAGTTGAATCGGCTGCTGTTGCAATAAGAAAAGCTCTAGTTCTCTATGACATGTTAAGTTTCTCAGACTCTTTGTGATGCACCATGTTCAATAGACCAAATGCAGAGGCATTAATAGCAGGCTGGGGCCCTGCTAGCCAAGGTCACAGGAGGTAAGGTCTCTATTTCTGTCGCAGAACTTGATCATGGGGTATTCTACTTGGCGTATGGGTTGCCAGGGGGCACACATAGCTAGAGCTGCAGTCACCGTAGGTACCAAGAAGCAAGGCACATTGAGAATACATCTTTACATACACAGATTCTTTTTTTTT
>NW_012144157.1:15682-17027 GCF_000956105.1 Propithecus coquereli
TTTTATTATTATAGGTACATAATAGTTGTACATCTTTATAGTGTACATGTCATGCTTTGATATAGGCATACAATGTGAACTAATCAAATCAGGGTAATTGGGGTATCTATCAGCTCATGCATTTATCATTTCTTTGTGTTAGAAACATTCTGATTCCACTCTTACAGTTATTTAAAAGTAATTTATTGTTGACTATAGTCACTTTGTTGTGCTATCAAATATTGTTCAGTCTATCTAACTACTTAATTATATTTTTGTACCCACTGACCATCCCCACTTTATCCTCCCCCTCCCTGCTATACTTCCCAGCCCCTGGTAACCATCACGCTACTCTGTCTCCACGAGATCAATTGTTTTTAATATTTAGCTCCCACATATGAACACTGGCATAAAGTTTTGAGATTCACCTACATTGTTCTGTGCATGAGCAGTTTGTCCCATTTCATTGCTAAGTAGTATTTCACTGTATGAATATACCAAAACTTAATTATTTATTCCTCTATTGAAGGACATTTGATTGTTTCCAGTTTTGGGCTAATAGTAATAAAGTTCCTAAGTAGTATTTGTGCACCAGTATTTGTGTGGAAATGTGCTTTAATTTGGGTAAGGAAATTGCCCAAAGGAAATTGCCCGGTCTTAGCAATTTCATAGCATAAGCATATGTCTTTATGTTTAATTTTGTAAAATATTGCCAAACAATTTTTCAAAATAATTGTACCATTTTACACTCTCAGTTGCAATTTTTGAGAGTTCTGGATGTTCCACATACTCATCAATATCAAGTGTATCATTCTTTTTAAATGTAGCTATAATAATGAGGATCTAGTGATGTCTTTGTGGTTTTTAATTGCATTTTTCTGATGACTGACGCTGTTGAACACATTATTTGTGTACTTATTTGTCATTTTTATAACTTCCTTTGTGAATTGTCTGTTGAAGTCTTCTCTCAATTTTTTTATTGGCTTGTCTGCATTTTTAAAATAGAATTGAAGGAGGTCTTTATTCTGCATACAGAATTCTTTTTTAGATATATTCTTCTAGTCTGTGCATTGTTTATTCATTTTCATAACAGTGTCTTTTGATAAGGAGATGTTTTAGTTTTGAGAATGTTCAATTTATCAATTTTACATTTTATTCGTGGTGATTTCTATGCTATTTAAGAAATCTTTATCTAGACAAAGCTTATGAAGACATTCTCATGTGTTTTCTTTTAGAACAGCACCTTCCAATACAACTTTCTATTTGTCCTATCCAATTCTGTAGCCTTTAGCTATAGTGGTTATGAAACATTTAAACATGGTTAAGGTGATTGAGAAGCCAAGTTTAAATTACATTTAATTTTATT
>NW_012144157.1:17077-17451 GCF_000956105.1 Propithecus coquereli
TACACATTTTCTTCATCCACTCATGAGTTGATGGGCACTTAGGTTGATTCTACATCTTTGCAATTGTGAACTGTGTTGCGATAAACATTCACATGCAGGTGTCTTTTTGATAAAATGACTTATTTCCTTTGGGTAGATAGTCAGTGGTGGGATTGCTGGATCGAATGGTATGTCTACATTTATTTGTTTGAGGAATTTCCATACTGTTTTCCATAGAGGTTGCACTAATTTGCAGTCCCACCAACAGTGTATAAACATTCCTTTCTCTCTGCATCCATGCTAGCATCTACTGTTTTTTGACTTTTTAATAATGGCCATTCTGATAGGGGTAAAGTGGTATTTCATTGTGGTTTTAATTTGAATTTCACTGGTGA
>NW_012144157.1:18194-23697 GCF_000956105.1 Propithecus coquereli
GTCTGTTATGTCTGAGGATGAAAAGCAAAGTAGCAAAGCCAACATAAATTGATAATGGATTCTAGAATGTCTCTCATATACAGCTTATAAACATGACATTCATTTCTTTAGAATGTAATGATAAATTAGAGCCATTTCCTTCTATAAAAACATGAAAGTCTCAAAAAATGTGATCTTGAGGCTCTTATTTCTTTGTTTTGCCAAAGGAATAAGCTCTTTGAAAATTGCTTTTTCATCATGCATCAAATATATCTTCTCTCTTTCTATAATTTTGATCATAATAACTAGCTTTATTTATTTACTTTTCTTTATTTTAAAGAAAAGTTGGGGACTAAGCCTAATGACATTTTTGTTGGCTATGTTCTTATCCTTGTGAAAATTAATTTTATGTATTAATTGAAAAAATAGTATAGTTATTCCTTGATTGGATATTGATTTTATCTTTTATTAGGGTCCATTCAATCTATAGTAATCTACCCAATATTTTGGCCAACCTGACTTGCAAGTAGTTGCATAGGATTGCTATTATTTGGTGTAGCCCTAACATTTTTGTTGGCTATGTTCTTATCCTTGTGAAAATTAATTTTATGTATTAATTGAAAAAATAGTATAGTTATTCCTTGCTTGGATATTGATTTTATCTTTTATTAGGGTCTATTTGATCTATAGTAATCTACCCAATATTTTGGCCAACCTGACTTGCAAGTAGTTGCATAGGATTGCTATTATTTGGTGTAGCCCTAACATGAGCCTGGCAGGTGATAGAAATAAAACTACTCTTTGTTAGGTAGGCTAAAGATGCAGAAACAGAAAGCTGATAGTATTTTTTCTTATTTCTCTTCTCTCTAAAGCACCCTGTTCTAATTCATACAGGTAGACCCATTTTCTGCCTATTCTATGGTCTTATCTTTGTTTTCTGATTTTATTACAGATAATTATATGTCTTTCTCACTTAACCTTAACTTTTTCTATGTTATCCATACTTGCAGTAGATGTATGATCTGTTTCAACTGTTTTCTCCCTGTTTGCTGATGCTATTAATATAATAGCATGACCTTTTTTTTCCTAAAAATATTAAGGTATAAATGTTTTTGTTAATATGGGTATAATGCCTAAGTCGGGGCATTTAGTGTGACCATCTCCAAAAGAGTGTTCATTGTAACCAATAGGTAATTTTTTACCCTCATCTCCCTTCCACCCTCCCCACTCCTTGATTTCCAATGTCCTTTATATCTCTTTGTGTCAGTGTGGGTCCATCATTTAGCTACTGATTATTAGTGAGTACATGCGGTGTTTGTTTTTCCATTCCTGAGATACTTCACTTAGGATAATGATCTTCAGTTCCATCAGGTTGCTGCAAATGACACTATTTTATTCCTTTTTATGGATAAATAGTACTCCATGGTATTAAAATAAATAAATAAATAAATAAACATGTATATACACATTTTCTTCATCCACTCATGAGTTGATGGGCACTTAGGTTGATTCTACATCTTTGCAATTGTGAACTGTGTTGCGATAAACATTCACATGCAGGTGTCTTTTTGATAAAATGACTTATTTCCTTTGGGTAGATAGTCAGTGGTGGGATTGCTGGATCGAATGGTATGTCTACATTTATTTGTTTGAGGAATTTCCATACTGTTTTCCATAGAGGTTGCACTAATTTGCAGTCCCACCAACAGTGTATAAACATTCCTTTCTCTCTGCATCCATGCTAGCATCTACTGTTTTTTGACTTTTTAATAATGGCCATTCTGATAGGGGTAAAGTGGTATTTCATTGTGGTTTTAATTTGAATTTCACTGGTGAGTAGTGATTTTGAGCATTTCTTTCATATTATTGGCCATTTGTCTATCTTCTTTTGAAAACTTCTGTTTATGTCTTTTCCCCACTTTATAATGGGGTCGTTTGTTTATTTCACATTGATTTGTTTGAGTTCTTTGTTGATTCTGGATGTTAGCACTTCATCAGATGTATAGTTTGCCAGCTTTTCTCCCATTCTGTAGGTTGTCTATTAACTGTATTGATTACTTCCTTTTCTGTGCAGAAGCTTTTTAATTTAATTAAGTCCCATTAATTTATTTTATGATACTGATTTGTGTACATGGATTTTGTAACCCGAGACTTTGCTGAATTTACTAATCAATTCTAGGAGTCTTTTGGTGGAGTCTTTGGGATTTTCTAGATTTTCTAGATTCAAGATCATATCGTCAGCAAACAGGAGTAGTTTGACCTCTTCTTACCTGATATGGATACTCTTTATTTCTTTCTCTTGCCTGATTGCTCTGGGTAGGACTTCCAGTACTGTGGTAAATGGATGGGGTGACAGTGGGTACCCTTGTCTTGTTCCAGTTCTTAGGGGAAATGCTTTCAAATTTTCCCCATTCAATGTGATGTTGGCTGTGGGTTTGTCTTAAATGGTCTTTATTATTTTGATATATGTTTCCTCCAAGCCTAGTTTATAGAGGGTTTTTATCATGAAGGGATATTGAATTTTATCAAATGCCTCTTCTCCATCTATTGAAATGATCATACAGTCTTTGTTTTTGATTCTGTTTATGTGGTGAATCATGTTTATTGATTTGTCTATGTTGAAGCATCCTTACAGCCCTGTGATGAAACCCACTTGATCATGGTGAATTATCTTTTGATGTGCCATTGAATTTGATTTGCTAGTATTTTGTTGAGGATTTTTGCATTTATGTGCATAGTTTTCTTTTTTCTTTTCTTGCAAGTCCCTGTGGTTTAGATGCATTTCTTGGAGACAGTATATGCTTGGAGTATTTTATTTTAATCCACTTAGCCAGTCTATGTCTTTTAATTGGGCATTCAGACCATTCACATTCAGTGTTAGTATCGACAAGGTGGGATACAGTTCTATTCATCATATTGGACGATATCTTGTTTTCGTTTTCCCTCTTGTGTTTTATTAGAGCTATGAGCTTTAAATTTTGGGTGTTTTTAAACTAGTGGGTATCTATTGTGCTGTTCAATGTATAATGCACTTTTGAGTATTATACATGTAGGGCAGGTCTTGTGATGATTAATTCACTTAGTGTTTGTTTGTCTGGAAAGGTCTTTATTTCTCCATCGTTTATGAATCTTAGTTTTCCAGGATACAAAATTCTTAGCTGCCAGTTGTTTTGTTTAAGAAGTGTAAAAATGGGTCCCCAATCCTTTCTGGCTTGTAAGATCTGAGCTGAGAATTCTGCTGTTAGCCTAATGGATTTTCCTTTGTAGGTTAGGTGTTGCTTTCATCTTGCAGCTTGTAGAATTTTTTCCTTCATTCTGACTTTGGCCAGGTTGATGACTATGTGTCTTGGAGATATCCTATTTGCTATGAATCTTCCTGGTGTTTGATGACCATCTTGTATCAGTATATCTGAATCTCTGGCAATACCAGGGAAGTTTTCCTCAATAATTCCCTTGAATAGATTTTCCATGCTTTTTGCTTTTTCTTTTTCTCCCTCAGGGATACCTATAATTTGTATATTGGCTTGCTTTACCGGGTCCCATATTTCTCTAAGCTATTATTCATTCTTCTTTATTCTTTTTTATGTATCTTTGACTGACCGGGTTCAAAAGCCTTGTCTTCATGCTCTGAGATTCTTTCTTCTGCTTGGTGTAGCCTGATGTGGAAACTTTCTGTTGTATTTTGAAATTCCCTAAATGAATCTTTTATTTCTTTAAGTTTTGTTACATCCTTTGTTATATTGTCTAGCTCTTTAGCAACTTTTTAATTATTTTTGTTGGTGTCTTGAAATATTTTTTTGGCTCTTTTTGTTGGTTTTCAACTTTCTCTTGGATTCCATTTCTCTTATTTGCTATCCATATTCTGAATTCTATTTCTGACATTTTGACAATTTCCTTTTGCTTGTGATCCACTACTGCGAATCTATTGGGATCCTTTGGGGATGTCAAACTAGCTTGTTTTTTTATGTTACCAGAGTTAATTTGCTGGTTTCTTCTCATTTGAAATCTCTTCTCTGAGCTCAGGGAAGATAGATTAGAGGTGTACATGTTCTCCTTCACTGGGAATTCTCCTACTTAGTGAGAAAGTGGAGAGGTCCCATCTAGGTGCTTTTGTGATCTACTCCAGAAGATTGACCTGGAAGGAGAGTGGCAGATGCACTAAGAGCCTTGATGTGGCTGTTCTGTATTGTCCTTTTACCCTGTGATTGTCACAGTCTGTGCTGATCTTAGTTTGGAGTGGTGGATTGTTCCCCAAGCCACTGTTGGAAGCTTGTGTTGGGGGCTGGATGAGTTCCTCTTTATGGAGGCTGATGTTGTACAGGATTGCTCTGCCCAAGTCTCCTCATTACAGTGGCAGTTGGGTGATGCTATCTTGGTGGCAGTCATGGGTGCCAGGGCTACAAGCATTTGCTCCACCTAAGTCCAGATGCAATGGTGGCTTCTGCATCCCTTGTGGAGTACTTTACCATGGGGGTGGTTTCTGCTAGGCAGTGGGTGGGGATTGCAGGGATGGGAGCCTTGGGGGTGGATGTGTGGGGATGGATGGCAGCATGGGAACCATGGGAACAGTGCTGTGGGGCTGGGCTGCTGGATGGCCAGGGCTCTCCCCCTGCCTACTTCCTGCCGAGGCTGTTGCCACAGGGCTGCTAATGTGGCACTGGTGTGCTTGTTCTGCTTTAATTCCCCATGGTGGGCGGTGCTCAGCTCCCATTCTTGGAATGTGTGAGAGCATCTTCTCTCCCTGCTTCTTCCCTGGCCCAGCTGTGGTGATGCAGAAGTGGCTACAGCAAAGTTGAGCCCTGTGTAGACCAGACACTCTGGACCTGAGAGCTCAGAATGGCATCAGTTGCAGCAACCCAGGAATGGAAGCCACAAGATCCATGCTGTGCTCACTCTCCAGTGCAATGTCACTGCACAGACTCCAAGGAGCTCCCTGATTAATCTGGAGTTCTGTGGCACTGGTGGGGGCCCCTTATAGTGTGGGCTATAGTGTCCACAGGGGGAGCATGGAGCCCCAGGATTCTCTCTGTCTATCCTTCTCCACATGTGGATGCCTCCCCCAGGTACCTTCTGATCTTGCCAAGTGGATCCATTCTGTCACCTTCTCCTTCACTCTGAGTGTCCCTCATTGCTTCTCTGATGATTCACAATGCTCTCTTCAAGAAGGCCCATATGTAGGTGTGCATTCACCCGCAACTTTCAGTCCTCTCCTTGAAAGCTGCATGAGCACTCTGCTTGTAGTCTGACATCTTGCCCAAAATCCCCTATAGCCTTTTTGGTAAAGGCAAAGATGAAAAAAATCAGTAGCAAGACCTTTTGCATTAAGATTTTAAAAAGAGATTACCATACAATAAAGATTTTCTCTCTTCTGACTAGACATTTTTGAGTGGTAAAGAGAAAAATTTAGAATTGAAGAGACTTGTATGCAGTATTAATATTTCTTCAAAATTAGGAATAAGGTTTAGACTTTTGTGGCAAGTAACATTATCTTGGGTTTTCAGCTGGGAGAAGCTGGAGATGAGGG
>NW_012144158.1:0-2036 GCF_000956105.1 Propithecus coquereli
TCTCTCTGCTCCTTTACAAGCTCAGGGAACGTTTATTGTGAGTTTTTCCAGACGTGGTGTTTTGGGATAAGACTCTGAAAAGATCCGGAGGGGCAGGGTGTTTCTCTACACTTTGTCCAGCAATAACTGCAGGGATGAATCTGGGACCTTAAGCAGCATGGGACGAGAAGAGAAGGAAGAACCAGGCCGTTGGGGTGCATCCCACGCCCAGGACTTCCCACGTCATTGCTCACCTGTTGCTGAGGCTTGTCCCTCTGGCTGCACTCTGCAGCTGGAAACATGGCTGGACTCTCTTGATGCCAGGCCACCGCCCAGGTGCTATCTCTCACTGCACCTATGTCTCCACAGTCTATGCTCACAGGTCACTCTGGTCCCATTCATACTTCATCTGATGTCCATAGGCTGTCCTGAAAAAATTATCTATTACTTCTTATCCACCATGCATGATAGAGAGTGGTTAAGTGTATGGGTTCGACGTAGGCTGCTTGGATTCATCTCACAGCTCTTCCTCCTACCACCTGTTTATCCTTCAGGGTTGTTTTGCTTCTCTGTTTCCTTGTCAGAAAAAGGATGGCAGAGTCTTGAAGTCTGTTCAGGCTGCTTTAAAAAAATATCTTATACTGGGTAATTCAGAAAAGACAGAAATGTATTGCTCACAGTTCTGGAGGCTGGGAAGTCCAAGAGCAAGGCACCCGCAGGTTTGGTGTCTAATGAGGGCCTGTTCCTTCTTGATGTCAGCCTCTATGTGTCCTCACATATTGTAAGGGGACAGGAGGCTCCCACAAGCCTCTTTTGTAAGGGAGGGCACTAGTCCCATTCGTGAGGGCAGAGCCCTCATGACCTAATCGCCTCCAAAAGGCCCTACCTCTTAATACCTTCACCCTGGGGACTAACTTCCAACATATAAATTGTCCGGGTAAACCAACATTGACATCACAGCAGACTGATAACAGTCTGATAATCTGGCAGTTATCAGACTGTCAGGACATGAAGCACTTGGAATAAATCCGGGAACATGTTAAACTTTGCTTTAATGTTAGCTGGGATTGTTGTTGTAACATTTTGCTGCATGTCTCTGGTCAAATCTAATCTCCTTCCTTGAGCTGTTCCGTCCAGTTCCAGTCCACATTAGTCTCCTGTTTTTAATTCCTTTAGCCTTAACATTCATAACACATAACCCACCTCCTACAACACATTGTCCACTTTGCCAATGGTTTGCATCTCAACTTTGTCACTTTCATCTCTGCTAATATCTCTGTGTTACTCAATATGTTAAGTCTGATACTAATTCTTCATGCATGCATCTCATCTCCCAAGTTTACTACCAGTTTCCCTCTGGGCACTGTTATGGTTGAGATATTTGTCTCCTCCAATACTCATGTTGAAATTTAACCCTGAAAGTGGCAGTATTGAGGAAATATTTAAGTTCCGATTGGATCATGGGGCCCTGCTCTCATGAGTGGGTCCATCCATTCACGGATTAATGGGTTCCTAGGGAAGGGGAACTGGTGGCTTCACACTAAGTAAAAGAGAGCCTGCGCCAGCACATAGCATGCTCAGTCCCCTCAACACGTTGTCCTCTGTGCGGCCTTGGGAGTCTGCCGAGAGTACCGACCACCAAAAGGACTCTCAGCACATGTGGCCCCTTGGACTCCACCTTGGACTTCCCAGTCTCCGTAACTGTAAGAAATAAATTTCTTTTCTTTCTAAATTACCCAGTTTCAGGGGCTCTGTTATAAGCAACAGAAAAGAGACTCATACTGGCACCTCACTAGCTTATTCCTTTCTGATATAATTAGCTCAGTACATAGCAGTATACCTGTGGCGATTCCATAAGTACATACGCGGGTACTGAAATGGTAGCTTTCACTGGGACATCACAAGAAATATCTTCCCCTGAGTAATTCACAAGGAACATTGTTCACTCATTGGTTTTGCCAGATCAGGCAGAATGCGGGTGGGCTCTTGCAGCATGGTTAGAATTCCTGTGCCCTGGCTTTTAGAAAAGGATGAGCAAGGCTGAAATATGCCTGACG
>NW_012144159.1:0-1295 GCF_000956105.1 Propithecus coquereli
TGCCTCAGCCTCCCGAGTAGCTGGGACTACAGGCATGTGCCACCATGCCCGGCTAATTTTTTCTATATATTTTTAGTTGTCCGATTAATTTCTTTCTGTTTTTAGTCGAGACGGGGTTTCGCCTTTGCTCAGGCTGGTTTCGAACTCCTGAGCTCAAACAATCCGCCCGCCTTGGCCTCCCAGAGTGCTAGGATTACAGGCATGAGCCACCATGCCCGGCCTGAGTTGTTTTTTTATTGTTAAGTTTTGAAAGCTCTTTACATATTCTGGGTAGAAGTCCTTTATCTGATATATTTGTAAAGTCTAAACATGCCTGAGGAGAAGAAATCTTTCCCATTGATTTTTTTTTTTTTAATTATTCCCTTGGGAAAGCATTTGGCTTTTCTGTTTTATACCAGTCAAACAGCTGTCACTTGTCCCATGGTGTCTCTGCCTTTCCTTATATGCTGCCACAGCTGGGTCTGGGACCCTTTGCATTTGTTGCTGAGATTTTTGCAGCTTCCTCCTCTGATTTTAGCCATTAGCTTCTCTAGTTGATCTCCTAAACTTGAAATCAGGAAAGTTAAACGCTGTTACTTCCAAATTGTATGACCTGGGCCAGATTACACATCAGGTTTCTGAGTCTTCATTTCCTCATATGAAAAATATGGATAATCACACCTGCCCTACTTATCCTTACTGTGAGAATTAAATGTGATTATGTATGTGAGAGCATTTTTGGAAACTGTAAAACTCTGAACAGATACGAACTGTGATCTTTACTTAGTTATCTCCTTTGTTGGAGCTCTGGTTGTAGATCCCTGTTTCTGAATTGGTCAGATCTGTGTTTCCTGTTTTTATATTCTTTATTGGTTATTACATTATCTCACTTCCCTTATCTTTTTCAACTCCCCGGCCCTTCTCTGGTCCATCTCAAAATGGATCTGGATCTTAGGTCCCGCTATGGCAAATAGAAGACCACTTTCTTTCAGAGGGGATCATTTAGTCAGTGTGATCTGAACAGACCTGCTGAGCTATTATACTTGTTTTATTCTTTTTTCTCTTTGAACTTTTATGCTTTTGCTTTTAAAAAACAATTCATGCTCATTGAAATAAGGCAATTGGTGGGGAGATTTAAAAAAAATTATTAAAAATGTTGATAATCTGACTGGGCGTGGTGGCTCACGCCTGTAATCCTAGCACTCTGGGAGGCTGAGGCAGGTGGATCGCTCAAGATCAGGAGTTCAAGGCCAGCCTGAGCAAGAGCGAGACCCTGTCTCTACTAAAAATAGAAAGAAATTATCTAGACAACTAAA
>NW_012144160.1:0-1729 GCF_000956105.1 Propithecus coquereli
GGCTTCCACAATTCATGAGAGAATGACAGGGCAAAAGTTACTTTATTCAATCACAAGTTTTCAATGTAGTCATAGGAGGAAAAAAGTGAAAGCAAAAAGTATCTAAGTTTCTAATAAACAACTAAAAGCACAATGAGTTTGTTACAAAGAAGAGTAGTGATAGTTTACAACCAATGCTGTCAAAAAAGTAAATTTCTAAAATCACCTTTATATTTCTATATTTTAACCTACACCAAACACTTCCTAGTTACAACAGAGGTAAAATGATATTTTTTAAAAAACAACATATACCATTTGTGGGCATGTTATGATATTTGCCTTTATATTTTTATTCATACTGGTAAAAAAGCATTCACTTCAAATCAACAAACATATAAACACTCCTGTAACTTACTTATTAATTCTTTAGCAAATATCTATTGCCTATTCCATTCATATGGAATCACAATTCTCCCTTCACTGTGGAAGCAGTGTTAGGAAAGTATTTGAAAACGGAAATAATAAGAAAAGGCAAAATCCCGAGATGTTACAGGAATGCAGATGTGGAGTTTTGAAGACCTAAAATGGTCTGACCAAATTCATTCATTCATGAGAAAGAGTCAGTGCCAGAAAAAGCTGGAAAGATCTTTTGTACTTGATGAAGTTTAGACTAATATATGGAATTCATAAGTACTTAAGGGATTATCCCAGAATTATTCTCTAAATAAACTCTGATAGATTTGTCGACAAATTATTTTACAAAGAAACAAAAGCAACAAACAAACAAACAAACAAAAAACCATGCCTTCTGCAATGTAGCCGACCAGACCATATTATTTCTTTAGGAGAAAACAATAGAGTTCAGCTACAACTACTCTTTAAAAACTCTTATATCTGAAATGCCACATGGGATAACTCCTTAACATCTTGATAGGCTAACGTCATAACAACATTTGCCCAGTATTGTCAACGTGGGCTTTACCAAAGGTTCATTTTCTATTCCTGGATACATAATTGTTAGGAAGGACAGGGGATTTTCACTATACTGAACAGAGTAGTGATAATGACCTCACCATTAAAAACAGCAGTTCCTGAATGCCTTAAATCTTAGCAAAATGAAATCTTAGAAAATAATTTCCTGATATCCAGTATTGTCAGGCTCTCTCAAAGACTTCAGAGGCTTTAAAAGTTTCAGGTCTAGTCCCAAGAGTTTCTTATAATTCTGAATATAATGCCCTCCTTGTTTATGCAAAAAGGAGACCATTTGATCTTGTTTGTCTTGAAGTACAAGTTCCGTACCCTACAACACAACCGCTGCAGTGCACACCCCTATTCATAAATATTTTTGCTGTTCCTTGGACATATTCATCTTCTTCTTTTTCACATACCATTTCCTCTGCCCAGGTCATTCTCTCCATTTTCCAATCTAATCAAATGATCTCAGAAGGCCTTCTTAGTTCACCCTGTCTAGCACAGTTCCCTGGGCCCACCAACAGTCACTATCAAATTCCCAATTCTTCCCTGTTGATCTTCATAAACCTATCACTACCTGATACTGTTTTCCAAGTGTATTAGTTTACTCATTTATTGTCTGACTTTTCCACTACACTAAATTCCACAGGGACAGAGACTTGCTAATCATTAGATAAAGAGGACTTGGCACAAAGTAAATGCTCAATAAATTTTGTTAAATGGAGGAGTAAATGAATTTTCTTTTGCTTAATTATAATAGTGAATTATATACACTTTT
>NW_012144161.1:0-1405 GCF_000956105.1 Propithecus coquereli
GTGCAGTGGTGTCATCATAGCTCACTGCAACCTCAAACTCCTGGGCTCAAGCGATCCTCCTGCTTCAGCCTCCCAAGTAGCTGGGACTACAGGCACATGCTACCACGCCCGGCTAATTTTTTCTATTTTTAGTAAAGATGGGGTCTGGCTGTTGTTCAGGCTGGTCTCCAACTCCTGAGGTCAAGCAATCCTCCCACCTCGACCTCCCAGAGTGCTAGGATTACAGGCGTGAGCCACTGCACCTGGCCAAATTTTTTCTTTTTAATCTATCTTCACTTAATGGATTTTACCGATAATTTTTAGGAGTTTGCCTTCCATTGTCAATGTTTTCCATCTTTCTAAGCAGGAGAGAGATGATTCAGCTATCTCATGTTTAGGGACTTTAAGATTTAATTTCTACCAAATTTTAAAGCTAGTTATCAAGTTGGACGTTCCATTATTTAAATCTCATCTGCAAAGCAGTTTCGAACAAAAACAAAACAAATTAATTTTATAATAAACCATCTCTGTTCTCTACACTTTTTTGGCACTTGGTAGACATATATGAAACCAAGAAGTTGTCAAATAAAACCTTGTTTCATTCCTTTCTCCTTCCTGTTGAACAGTACAGAAGGGTCAGTGTTTATTATGAGAGGCTCATTTTCCCCTTTCAGCGGGTCGCTGCTTGAGTCACATACAATTAGTGTTGGCCAAAAAAAAAAGTTTTACTTTCTTGATTCATTTTTGGTTTTAAAACCAACAATTAGTAATTAAAATTTCAAAAATAAATTTTAATTTTAAAGGTGTATCTTAAATATAAAATGTCATGTATGAACTAAAGTTTGCACTTTCCAAACAAAAATATTTCAACTCACAGTTTGTACTCGCATTGATTGTTTTAAATTTTAAACACGAATAAAAATTTCAAGTGTTCACATTGAATGATAGAATTAAAGTGACTCAAGTTCTGTGTCTTCTCCACGTCCACTGGGCTGTCACTGTTCGCTTTGAGCCTCCTGTGCAAATGTAAGGATGTGTGAGACCAGAGGGGCAGAGACCCCGGTGCCCCTGAGCAAATTTCAACAATTAACGTGCCATCAAGAACTCACTCTTGCAATGAACGCTTCTGGCTGAGTTCTCCGTTGGGATAATTTTATAACTAGTTCTCCAAATTACCTGCCATACAATGTTTACTAAGGGATGAGGAATTGAAATGTACTAACTTGAATTTAAAATATGTTATTGGCCGGGCACAGTGGCTCATGCCTGTAATCCTAGCACTCTGGGAGGCCGAGGCGGGTGGATCGCTCAAGGTCAGGAGTTCGAGACTAGCCTGAGCAAGAGTGAGACCCCCCGTCTCTACTAAAAATAGAAAGAAATTATTTGGACAACTAAAAATCTACATAGAAAAAATTAGCCGGGCATG
>NW_012144162.1:0-1345 GCF_000956105.1 Propithecus coquereli
TACTACTTTCATATTTATTCTGTACTCTAAATATATATAAAGATTGTGTAATTATTTCAGAGACTAAATGCCATGTTAATTTACCTCCAGGGCTATTTGATTAGTAAGAGTATGCTGCCATTCCACAAAAGGCCAAGAAACAATGTGTGCTTACAATGTATCTAATGGTATGAGACAGAAAAAGGCAGAGAGAGAAAGACACACACACACACACACACACACACACACAGAGTGAAACACTGACTTTTTCCTTTAATTATTCTCAACTAGTCTGAACTAGGTAACCTTCTATAGCAAGTTGTGATTATTACTTTATCACAATTTATGGTTTTTACCTCTTTACATGTAAATCTCACCCTCACCCACTAGACTGTAAACTTCTGAAGGTAAGAACCAGTGAAAAATTGACTTTAGAAGTTGCTCAATAAGAGATTCTTGAATGTATGAATACTTAATGGTTAGCTGGATGGGTATATGGTTTGACGAGTAGATTCAGTGGATGAGGCAGTGTGATACAATGAAAAGCATGCCCCCATTTTGCCAATTACCTAGTCCTTGGATTTTATACAAATCATAAAATTAGTAAACATTGGTTGCCTCTTCTGCAAAATGGTAAGTTTGGGTTATATGATACCTTTCCTACTAGTCTGAGACCTTATTCTCCAGCCTTCTGGTGCATGGAGCTGGACTCATTAAGCTCCATCTCAGAAGATAATTCAGTTTTACACTTTAGAATAGGCCTAGCTCATACTGGGTGATATCAAGGACCGCTGGGTTAGGGTTCTTTTACTAAAAGTTAGTCCTCATTACCTAAATAGTTCTAAGCTCAGTTTTCAAGTTCTGCCAAAGATTCTTAAAGAAACTTTTCTTTTTTTTCTCTTTGAGTCTCCTGACTTTATCCACCTTTTGGCTTTTATCTTCACCTGCCTGAGATTTCTACCTTTACAGTTCAGTTTACGTTCGTATGTTTTGCTGATGGCATTTATACCCCACCTGCCCCACTCTTCCTCTCTTAATGAGGGGAACAGAGTATACCCTGGGGACTGTCATTAGAACCTTAGAGGAAAAGGAGATGGGATATCTGCATCATTTCCTGGAATGAAAAATTAAGCAAAAAATGCCATATGTATTTTAGTTTGATGACCTTGTAAAATGTGAGCATTCAGGAAAAAATGGTATAATATATGACTTAAATTTTGGTAAAGCTCTCTTAAAATTATAAAATTTTGAATCAAAAGCCAGGTAATACGATAATTTAAAAATGTTTTAGAAATATAGGGTATTTAGATGAAGGAACCAAAGAGTAACTAGAGAAGCCTCACTCCTGGCCATTGAACTATTGTTA
>NW_012144163.1:0-1729 GCF_000956105.1 Propithecus coquereli
TATTAATATATAACAGCACTTAATACCCTTGCTGGTTGGGATTTGGAGCTCACCTTTCTGAGATGGCCTAGAGATTTACCACAGGAAGTTGGGAATTACTCAAGCAAGTTTTTGAATGAGGTGAGATCAGAGAGATAAATCATGATATTAGTCAGTTAGAAAGCAAACCCCCTGCCTAGGAGATCTCCCTATAAGGGAAAGTGTACAAGAAGAGTATTAAGTAGTTAGAATTTGTATTCCCAGCTCTTTCCAGATTCATGACAGCAAGTATTATGTGCCTTGGAGAATAAACCGGAATTCCAAGCTGCACTCCGGAGACGGCTTCTGCAGCTACCTCTAAGCTGCATTCCACTCCTACCTCTTCCTGTATTCAAAGACATTATGAATAGCTTCAACCTTGATTGCTCCCTATTTTAATAGCACATTTTACTTTTCTTATGTTATCTAGGGGAGTACTCTATAATGTATCTGACTTCCATCATGGTTATACATTGTCTTTTCCCATCTCATACAATATTAAGATCCTTTAAGCCCACAGACTTGATGCATTCATGCAATTTTTAGTAATCGCCAACTATGTGACAGTTCTGTCGTAGTTATTAGGGAAGCAAAATGAAAGGCATCATGTTTGTCCTCAAATAACCTATTTAACAAATCTGCATTTTACTCATGGTCCTAGTTTCTCAAGTCCTTTACATCTTATCTTACACATCACAAACTTACCATAAATATTTCTAGTCTTTAGAGCTAGATGGAGTCTTATTATTTAAGAACATGGACTTTAAAGTCATCATACCTGAGTTTGGATTAGTTATCTCAAGGTGGATTAAGGACTACTCTAAAATTTATTACTCATTTGATGTATTTTTACAAATATAAATGCAGTCAATCATATAAAGTTGTTAGTACTGTATGTGGAATATATTAGGTGCTCCACAAATATGAAGTCTTATTAGTAACTAATGTCTAGTTTAAGGGTTACCAAAGTTCTGAAAGTATTTGTGGCTTTGTAGCCATATGATCTCAGTGGCAACTACTCACCTTCGACATTGAGCACACAAGTAGCCACAGACAACATGTAAACAAATGGATGTGTCTGTGTTCCAAGAAAACTTCACATGAAAATACAGGTGGCTGGCCAGATTTGGAACATTGGCCATAGTTTTCTGACCTCTGAGCTATTCCAATTTGCCAAATTTATAAAAAAGAAAATTAAAACTATGGAAGAATAAATTATCCTGCATGTCATATACACGCCTGTCTTGTTAAAACCAATACATTTGTACCATCTTCCCTGTCAGTCGAGATACTTGCTGATGGTTAAGTTTACATAAAGTAGACTTAAATTTCCTAACAATTCCCTTAATATGATCCTTAATTCTTCATTTTATCACAAGAATTAGATCTAAAGAATAGTTAATCTCAGTACAATCATTATTTGCCTCTCAGATGAAATGGACTTTTATTTCAGAACTTAAAATCTAAGAAAACTAGATTGTGCCAATTAGAAAAATACAAAATTCAGACTACATAGACCACTGTCCGACTTCAATATAGGAGAGTCCAGAAACTTCCAATTTTTTTCAGGCTAAATATTGCTATGCTTCATTATATATTCTTTAAATATTACCTGTTTCCTTCTCTTTTGATGTAAACATATTTTGTAACTTTTCTGCTTTGGCCGTAAGCAATAGTGTCACAATTAACAAAAGGGGTCTTTATGGGAATT
>NW_012144164.1:0-953 GCF_000956105.1 Propithecus coquereli
TCATAATCTCATTATTGTCAAAAGTATATTAGGGGATCTTTATTATATATTCTCCTTTAACTTTCCAGTGTTTTATACTATTCTATATAGGAATGAAAAAAAGGAAGCTTTTTTCAAGCAAAAGGAAAAAGAGAGAATAAATGAGAAAAGAAAGGAAGAACTGAAAAGAACTGAGAAAAAAGATAAAGATAAACAAGCTATTAATGAGTATGAAAAATGGCTGGTAGGTATTGATTGTTAATGCGCTTGTGTCTTTTTCATGTACTCCTTTTTTGTGTCTTCCAGGTAGAAACGATCAGTAGGTATGGGACAGATAACATTAGAATCAGGAACAGAAAAGACTGATTATTCTCTCCTACTGTATGTAACATATTTTCTTTGATTTACTCATTTCTATTAATGCTCCTACTATTCCCTCAAACACCTAGGCTTAAAACTTCAATCGTAATCTTCTTCCTTACCTGCATTCCATTCTTCCTTTGCAGTGATTCTCACATCTGAAATCATAGAAAGACTGCCGAGGGTATGCCAGATTATTTCAGATGGAACTTGGTCATGACACACTGAATTTAATAGTGAGGAAGTTGTTCCATTTTTTATTTGTTTTTGCTATTTCTGATGACCTCAAGGAGAAAGTCCTATTTAGGTGTTTTTAATGAAAGAGAGCAAGTTTGAGGTTTGGGAGGAGCAATATCTAACTATTATATATGTATACACACACATATATATACACACACATACACACACACGTATATATATATAGTTTCAGTTTACTTATGTTTATAAAAGTTAATTTTTGCTGATGTCAAGCAAACTATTTCCATTTTAAAATATCAATATCAATATGCATTTTTATCAATTGTTGAATAAGTAACACATTCTTATGAATAGGTACTTTATGTGAGTAACACATTCATATAAATAATCAACATAATCACATGATTCAGCAGTCA
>NW_012144165.1:0-1192 GCF_000956105.1 Propithecus coquereli
GTGATAGTAATCAAAGTTTAAATAATAAAACAAAGAAACCATATGTAAAATAAGAGAATTTTCAACGTAAATGTTGAGTTTGACATAGAATAAAACGGATCCTCACATATCCACGATCCAACTTAAAAAATAGAATATCACAATAACTTGAAGCCCCTCCGTGCCTCTGCTGGGTTGCATTCTTCTATGGTGACCTAGAAGTAACCATCATCCTGATGGGGAATTGTGTACCCATTTGTCAAAAGACAAAACTACAACGAACTTAGTTTAAAGATCTTAATTGGCCTTAAACTCCTGACCTCTTATAGACATTGGCCTAGGCAAAGAATTTATGAAGACGACCCCAAAAGCGATCACAGCAACAACAAAAATAAATAAATGGGATCTGATCAAATGAAAAAACTTCTGCACAGCCAAAGAAACTATCACGAGAGCAAACAGACAACCTACAGAATGGGAGAAAATACTCTCATGTTACACAACCAATAAAGGACTGATAACTAGAATCTATATAGAACTCAGGAAAATCAGCAAGAAAAAAATCAAACAACCCTATCAAAAAGTGGACAAAGGACGTGAACAGAAACTTTTCAAAAGAAGACAGACTAATGGCTAAGAAACATGAAAAAATACTCAGCATCTCTAATCATCAGGGAAATGCAAATCAAAACCACAATGAGATACACTTATCTCCAGTGACAATGGCCTTTATCAAAAAGTCCCAAAACGATAAATGTTGGCATGGTTGCGGAGAGATAGGAACACTCATACACTGCTGGTGGGACTGCACACTAGTACAACCTCTATGGAAAATAATATGGAGGTACCTCAAAGAGATACAAGTAGAACTGCCATTTGATCCAGCAATCCCCTTACTGGGCATCTACCCAAAGGAACAAAAGACATTTTATAAAAAAGATATCTGCATTAGAATGTTTATAGCAGCACAATTCACAATCGCAAAGATGTGGAAACAACTCAAGTACCCACTAATCTATGAGTGGATTAATAAAATGTGGTATATGTATACCATGGAGTTCTACTCAGCCACAAAAAACAATGGTGATCTAGCACCTCTTGTATTATCTTGGATAGAACTGGAACCCATCCTACTAAGTGAAATATCCCAAGAATGAAAAAAGAAGCACGACATATACTCACCATCAAATTGGTATTAACTGATTAACACTTA
>NW_012144166.1:0-1764 GCF_000956105.1 Propithecus coquereli
TTTTTTTTCACTTTTTAAAATTTTAGCTCTTAAGAAAAGTTTTGTATTGGTCTACTATATTTGAGGAGACTTGCTGAATAGCCTTAGAGTAGTTCTGAACTTGGGGTGATTTGGTCTCCAGTGAATATTTGTTCATATCTGGAGACTTTTTTTGGTTGCCACAACTGGGGATGTGCAGCTGGCATCTAGTGGGCAGAGGCGTGGGATCACTTAAACATCCTACAATGCTCAGGACAGTTCCTCAGAATAAAGAATGTTCTAGCCCAAACTTTCAATAATGCCAAAGTTGAGAACCCCTATTTACTACAACAGTAAAAAACAGCTTATTTCTTCATAAGTAGCATTTACTTTGGCTTTGAGAAATGAATAGAACCTGGTAGTGTGGTGATGGGGGAGAAGAATCCTCTCACCAGGAGTACCATAAGCAAAGACCTCTGCGTTGTTAATTGATTTTATTTCATGTGCCTATAAATTAGCCAAAACTAAAAGAAAAGGAACACATTATTTCCTAGTGCATATAGGGCTTTGTATTCAATAGTCGTTGAGTAGAAAACTAAAAATAATTTTTAAGTCTTTGTGTATTTTTCTTCTTTTAGCTATCCATTTGATGTAACTCGTCGGCGCATGCAATTAGGAACTTCTCTGCCAGAATTTGAAAAGTGCCTGTAAGTTTATTATATGTCATTGTTCATTTTCTTTGGGAAATGTAATGTTTAAAGTCAGTAGGGAACTGTTTCACTTGACGAGCCTTTTTTTTTAAAAAAAAAAAAAAGGTAAATTCAGGAGGGAGGTGGGACTCTGGTCTCACCAATAGCCTATATCCTCTATTTTATCCCCCAGAGTATGCTTTGGTAACTTTCCATCAGTTTCCATTCTATTTTAGAGGAGCTTCATTAAATAGAAATATAATGTGAACTACATGTGTAATTAAAATTTTTTGGTAGCCACATTTTTAAAAAGTATAAAAAGAAAGAGATAAAATTGTTTTAATATATTTTTTGTTTAACCTAAAATATAATCAGTTTAACATTTCAATATTTTTCTTTCTTTTTTTAATACTTAGCATTTTAAATCCAGGGTGTGTTTTACACTCACGGCATGTCTCAATTTGGACTGCCACATTTCAAGTGCTCAGTAGCCACATGTGATTATTGGCTACTGTTATTGTACAGCACAGCTCTAGAATTTTCTATAAGCTCTAGAAATTTAGAACCATTCTATTTGAGTGGTGATTTGTTGCCCTCAGGAGAAGAGCAAAATGTTTGTTCTGCCTTGTTTACCCAAAAGATTTTTTCAAGATTTGAGTCCAGGTTGCTTATTGAAAGGGAAAAGCAAAGCCCAAAATGTTGGTTTGAAAGGAAAGAAACAACTCTGTCTGAAATGAGAAAGTCTTCATTGCTGAAATCTGAAAGATAGTCCTTTAAGCTTTAGTTCTATAACACCTGCTATTTATAATATAGAACTTGAGCTGTGGCCAGGCACGGTGGCTCATGCATGTGATCTCAGCACTTTGGGAGGATTGCTTGAGTCCAGGAATTCCAGGTTGTAGTGAGCTATGATTGGACTACTGCACTCCAGCTGGGTTGACAGAACAAGACACTGTCTAAAAACAAACAATGATAACAAGATCAACAACAGCAGAAAGAACTTGAGCTATAATGAAAGCTTAAAGGGCAACTGCTCATAAAACCTTCGAAAGGATTGTATCAGTATTTCAAATATTAGGATGAAATAGTGTTGTTGGTAAATGTCATAGACATAGTA
>NW_012144167.1:0-1792 GCF_000956105.1 Propithecus coquereli
AAAAAAAAAAAACTTGTGCTACCAAACTATGAGCATCTTGAGGGCTCGCAGTCTAACAGACTACCGTACATATATGAGCATTCAAAAAAATTCTAGAAACGAATACATTTTACAGACAGATATGTCATGGAGCTCTATTGGGGTTAGTGACTGAGCCAGAATTAAATCTGGCTCCTCAGACGTCTTTTTAGATAGGGCTTTTTCCATTCACTCCATTCATTCATTCATTCATTCATCCAACGTACTGAATGGTACCATGTGACACACGCTATTCTACATACTTGGGATACCTCCATAAACGACAAAAATGAACCAAAACCAAAAAAGAAACAAAAATAAAAATCTTACCCTCATTCAGCTTACCTTCTAGTGGAGGAAAAATAAAGAACAAACAGCAGATAAAGCCTTTCTGATATAAAGCGACTCAAATTTTCTTTTCAAAACCACAGGTAACGAGGAGATATAGCATCCAACACCTCAAAGTCTCACAGAAAACTGCACTAAATCTAGTATCGCTCCAAGGTAGTTAACAAAGTACCAGTTAGCTGCAATATTTAAGGAGTATAAGGCATTGAACATCACCTTCGACCTAACCTAAATTTGAAACCCTGGTGAAAAATACCTAAAGCCATCTCATTTGCACTGTTTTATTTAATAAACAATTTGCTAGGAATGGTTCTAACTGCTTTGTGTATACATAAGCACAACAACCCTACGAGATAGGTACTGTTATCATCCCTACTCTCTAGCTGAAGACACTGAAGCTCAGAGAAGTTCAGTATCTTGCCCTGGGTCACACAGCTGGTGAGAGCTGAGATTTGAACCAGAATCCATGCCCTTACCTACTCACAGACTAACGGCCATGTTTCTGCTGGGTTTCCATTGGTTCCGGCAATAAACACTCAGTCTGACTAACTTCACGAAGGCACACAAATCAGCAACATGTAACATAACTTTGCATATAAGAAATCTGTAAGAACTCAGATAACGTATCAGATTAGGTCAAAGAAATATCGGAAAGTCTCTGTACCCATGTTGCAATGGGTGAAGGGTAATTGAATAAATGAGCACCACTAGAAGGATCTGAGTTTCTGAGTTAAGGAAAAAGATCTTGGTCAGGGGCAGGAGAAGATGGGAACCAGAAATTTCTCCTTACCTAGATGTTTCCTCTTAATTTTTCTTCTTATTAAGTATCACCACCTAAGATGTACTGTATGTACTGATCTTGTTTATTATCTGTATCTTGGCACTAGAATATAAACTTCATGAGGGCAAATTATTGTCCATTTAGTTTCCTGCTAGATCTCAAAATGCCAAGAACAGTGCCTGACACATAGGCACTCGACAAATATTTATTGAATAAATCAAAGAATTCAGTGGCAATTTTGTAATTTTAACTCTACTGAAGTTTGCGCCCCTGCGTTACCACCTGTTAATAATATCTCTTGTTGAAATAAGAAAGGTGGAGAGGAAAGATTACGAAATGCAAAAAATGCTATTTTTGCTGCTTTGAGTAATAGGCAAAAAGCTTCGGTATGGGATGAAATTGACAGGATTGGCTAAAAGAAAAGCCTGGGCTGTTTATCTATGGATTGCACAACGCGACTGCTCCAATTACAAGTCATAGAAATGGGAAATTAGCTAATGAGATCAATGAGATCAATATTTATTGTTCAAAAGGCATAGTCCTGACCGGGCGCGGTGGCTCACGCCTGTAATCCTAGCACTCTGGGAGGCCGAGGCGGGCAGATTGTTTGAGCTCAGGAGTTCAAGACCAGCCTGAGCAAGAGCG
>NW_012144168.1:0-583 GCF_000956105.1 Propithecus coquereli
AGGGGCACAAACATACGTGCGGTGTTCACTTTGGGATGGAGAATTAACATTTAAATGCATTAACATTAGGCTCTATACATCAAAAGGTAAAGCAGATGAGACAACGGCACTCAGTGTGCAGCCTCTATAAATTGGCCAGAACCACTCCATGGTTAGTGATCTCTTATCAGGAAGTCAGTTGTTGTGTCAAAATCTCCAGAAGGGAGGGAAGTCTGGCAACTTTTTTGAGGGGCTGATTTCTGTTTAACTCTGAGGAAAGAAAGTCTAATGGTGGTTAGCAAAGGAAAGGGTATAAGGAGGCATGTCTGACCTCCCACCCCATCATGGCTAGAAACTCAGTTTTTAAGGTTTCTCTGGGGTCCCCTCGGCAAAGAGAGGATTTGGATTTTACTTTTATTTCTCACCACGCTTGGTGAAAGATTGTAGATATTCCGACTTATTTTTGGCAAACATAACATTAATTCAGTATAACACAAATTTTAAAAAATAAAATAGCACACATTTTAGGGCTTTATATGATATATTCTTCTTTACTAGTATTCTTAATACAGACATATTTTATCCTGAAATTTTACGTTCACAT
>NW_012144168.1:2363-2978 GCF_000956105.1 Propithecus coquereli
AGCACTTCGAGGGAGGGAAGAGTGAGACAGGAATTTATGCTGAATGGGTCAGGTAAATATACATATTCAATAGGTTATAGGAGGAGCTATAAATATTCATGAAGGGGCACAAACATACGTGCGGTGTTCACTTTGGGATGGAGAATTAACGTTTAAATGCATTAACATTAGGCTCTATACATCAAAAGATAAAGCAGGTGTGACAACGGCACTCAGTGTGCAGCCTCTGTAAATTGGCCAGAACCACTCCATGGTTAGTGATCTCTTATCAGGAAGTCAGTTGCTGTGTCAAAATCCCCAAAAGGGAGGGAAGTCTGGCAACTCTTTTGAGGGGCTGGTTTCTGTTTAACTCTGAGGAAAGAAAGTCTAATGGTGGTTAGCAAGGGAGAGGGCATAGGAGGCATGTCTGACCTCCCACCCCATCATGGCTAGAAACTCAATTTTTAAGGTTTCTCTGGGGTCCCCTCAGCAAAGAGGGAGTTTGGATTTTACTTTTATTTCTCACCACACTTGGTGAAAGCTTGTAGATATTCCGACTTATTTTTGGCAAACATAACATTGATTCAGTATAACACAAATTTTAAAAAATAAAATAGCACACATTTTAGGGCTTTA
>NW_012144168.1:13258-13684 GCF_000956105.1 Propithecus coquereli
TATTTTTAATGTACTTTTATTTTGATTTTCTGATACTGTCTTTACCACAACTATATGACATGAGCACAGCATTGTATATATACACTGTTGAATCACAGATGAAAAAATAAAATAAAATCTAAGCTGGGAAAATGACTTTCTTAAGTCACATGAAATATTGGCCCCAGAACTGAGATTAATTTAGGACACCTTTCTTCTGGGTGTGGACATTGCCCACTAGAACGGGCTTCACTTCTAGAAGGTTGGTGTGATTCATTTAGCTCAGCAAGCAGAGTTCCACAATCAATGTCTCTGCATCAACCCCAGGTCCCCAATATAAAGCTCACACAAAAGATACTGAACTCTTCCAATCTTTAGAATAATTGACTTCTAAATTATAAGAGTTTAGAATTTAGAAAAAGGAAGAGATCTCAGAGGATGTCTAGA
>NW_012144168.1:13734-14884 GCF_000956105.1 Propithecus coquereli
TTCATAATTTCTATAAATGCTGTATTTCTACACAAACTTTAAATTCCATCAGAAAATGAGATAGATAGGGAATACATTCAGAGACCAAGATCTCGAAAGGTCTGAAACTACAGAAGGAGTATGTAGATTTGAGTGTTTGGTAAACGACAGAAAAGAGCAAGGGATATATGAGAGTGATCTGCACAAACTAAAACTTGCAGAGAGAGGAGTTTAGATTCATTGTAAGTATTGAAAAACTTCAGAACTGCAATAAATGGGTCTAAGAATCGTTGGGGCTCAGAAACTGATACTTCAAGGTATGGCACTTTGACATGCTGACCTGAAGAAACCTCAAGGTCTCTCTGATCTTGCTCCCCACTCCTGTCTCTCAGTCCTCTGTCTCTCCCAAAGCACAGGATGAAGTTGTTCTCTGAAGGTCCCTTGCCTGCCGAAGGTCTGGACTTACTGAAAAAAGAAATCAATTACCTCTGGTCCCTTCCCTGAGGTTTTAGTAACTAAACTCATATCACAGGAAGAAACACTTAATTCTGTTGATAAACCTAGAAAGACTTTTGTCACAAACCATTGTTTGCTCTGTGGGCCCAAGAGACTTTGCCTCAAAGCCATTGTATGTTCTCTGAGCCCATTTTGAATTCCCTTTAAAAAATTATTTACTACCCCCCTAAAATCATCCACATCTCCTTCATCTCCCTTTTCCCTAAAAAAGAAGGATATAAGCATCTGTACCCCATTGGTGGTGGGTAATCGCTCTGATTTTTCCCTGTGCACACTAATAAATTTGTATGGCGTTTCTCCTATAAATCTGCCTTTTGTGAGTTGTTTTGTTTTTGTTTTTGTTTTGTTTTGTTTTGTTTTAGCAAACCTTCATAAGGGGAAGGGGAAGTTTTCTCTGTGCCTCTACAGAAACTTGTGATGAATAAAGCTCTCTGTAAATGGCATGTGCTTCCTTAATAGGTACAGTCCCCTGTCAGTAGAAAAATTCAAATAGATGTTAAATATCAATAATTAAAGCTGTATAATGTCCAAGGGGTCTTCTAACTCTGATGTCCTATGCTTCCATAAGCTACATCTAGGACTTGTGGTGCAAAATCACCATCCAATTTAAGAAAATGGGTAAATTACATTAAAATGGTTAAAACTAAAATGATTT
>NW_012144168.1:16577-17389 GCF_000956105.1 Propithecus coquereli
CTGGGAAAATGACTTTCTTAAGTCACATGGAATATTGGCCCCAGAACTGAGATTAATTTAGGACACCTTTCTTCTGGGTGTGGACATTGTCCACTAGAACAGGCTTCACTTCTAGAAGGTTGATGTGATTCATTTAGCTCAGCAAGCAGAGTTCCACAATCAACGTCTCTGCATCAATCCCAGGTCCCCAATATAAAGCTCACACAAAAGATACTGAACCTTTCCAATCTTTAGAATAATTGACTTCTAAATTATAAGAGTTTAGAATTTAGAAAAAGAAAGAAATCTCAGAGGATGTCTAGAGTAACGGTTCTCAACCTTGGTTGGACACTATAATCCCCTGGGAAGCTGTAAATATTAATACCTGGATTCCACCCACAGAGATTCTGATTTAATTGGTTGGGAGTGCAGCCTGAACATCAAGATTTTTCAAATCTCTCCAGGTGATTTATTTGTACAGCCAAGGTCGGAGCCACTGATCTAGAGGCAGAATTTCAGGAGTTATAAACTTACATGCCAACAGGAGCCAGAAAGATCATGTAAAAGAGGAAAGTAGGATAGGTATAAGAAAAATAACATAGCTGTCTCAGTCTACTGTTAATTTTCCTACTTTTGATTTAGGGATGGATAGAAGAAATATTGTTCCACTATAAATAAAAAAAAATAATGCAAGCTCTATGACACATGGTAATCGACACTTATGCTTTGTGTTGGGAGGTAATGGGGAATGTTGGAGATTGCGTTTAAATAGAGAATGCATGATCATCTTAAGGGGCAAATGCTCTTAAGGTCCATCTAAATGTGGGCAGAGA
>NW_012144168.1:28359-28687 GCF_000956105.1 Propithecus coquereli
AGCTGTGAATGTTTCTTCTCTTTTTAAATCTTCTGCCAAGATGGCCAAATCCAAGCATGGTTCACAACAGTTCTAATAGGGAAATATAATTTGGACTAGAATTTGTTGAGTTCTTGTCAGTAATGTCATTATTTTATTGGATGTTGTTGACTTCAATAGCATTCTCAGGTGATACTTCCCAGATTAACCAGAGGATTGTTTGCAGAGGGGAAAGTAAACACTTGTCTCTTAATGAAATGCATTAAAGAATTAACTTTATGTCAGTCCATTTTATAGAACTGGTATTTCTAAGCCCTGTTAAAATTGTTTTATAGACTTCCTAACTGCC
>NW_012144168.1:28737-30310 GCF_000956105.1 Propithecus coquereli
TTAGGAAATTTTCAGCCATTATTACTTTAAATACTTTATAACCTCATTCTCTTCTTTTTCTGGGACTCTGATGATATAAACTTTAGATCTCTAATATAGTCCCCAGGTTTCCTGAGGATTTGTTTTGTTTTTGCTTTTGTTTTGTTTTGTTTTGTTTTACAGTCTATTTTCTCTGTTGTTCAGATTGTTTTTTTTTCTGCTAGCCTATCTTTAAGTTCTCTGATTCATCCCTCCTCTTCATTCTGCTGTTGAGCCCATTCGCAGTGTTGATTTTCAGGCTTTTGTTTGTTTCAGTTGTAGTATTTTTTAGTTCTAAAATGTGTATTTGGTTCTTCTTTATAACTTCTATTTATTTGCAGAAAAATCTCTATTTCTTCACTGGAATTTTGAATTCTTATTTTATACATAATCATAATTGCTTATTAAAGCGTTTTTATGATGACTACCTTACATCTTTGTGATGGTTGTTGGAGTTCTGATTCTTGGTATGACACATGATTTTCTATTGAAACTTGGACATTTGTGGCATTATGTTATGGGACACTGGACCTTATTTAAATCTTATATTAGCAGGCCTCCTCTGCCACAACTCCAATGGAGAAAAAGGAGCAATACCTTATGACTTCTAACTGGGAGTTGAACTCCACATCCATCCCCTATGCGGCCTACATTGACAGCACGTGGAGAGGACCTTGTTAGTCCTGGGCAGGGAGGAGAATTCAGGCTTATGTTGATATTGTGCTGACTGGGAGGGCTCAGAGTGCCTTGTTACTGTTCTCTGTGTGGCCTCCACTAGCACCACAATAGAGGTGACTTTGTTACTGCCAGGTGGTAGTAAAAGTCTTGGCTTTCCACTAAGTCTGCTCTGACACTCCCTGGTGGGGAGTGGGAGGAATATCTCATCACAACAGATTTGGGTAGAAGTCCAGTCTCCATATGTGGTCTCCACTGACACTGCAGTGGTAGAGAGCATCCTACTGCCTGATAGGAGTGAGAAACTCCGCTTCCTCCTCTGCTGTTGTGACACCACCCTGGTGGAGTATTGAAGCACCTCATTATAGCCTTGTAGAGGGGGAAATCTAGGCTCCCCACTGGCTTTTGCTGGTAGTAGGTCTATAGTCTTTTTAGCGGTGTTTAGTGAGAGTAAAGCAATCGTTGTCTAACAGATTTCTGTCTTGCTATGTTGTCCTTTTTCTCATCTTTTGGCTAGAGAGAGTAGAGTTTTGAGGCTATTCTTTATCTATTCCTATGGACATTTCCGGGTTTCTGACTTCTTTAAGTTTGTGATGTAATGGTCAAAAAGAAAACACCCAAAAAACTATCATGCTATTCCTTGAGTCCCAGGGTTTTTAGCCAGTCTGGCTCCTTCTTTCCACCTTTCAGTTTTCTTATGTTTGCTCTGTATGTAAAGTTCCAAGCCTTTTAGCTGTACTTAGCAGGAGGAAATAGGGAAAATATATCTACTCCATTTTTCTGGATATGGAACTCTGGTTCTATATGATTTTATAATGGATATTTCAGAATATCATTTAGGAATCACTTGCAATAATTAAGAGCCCAGTTAATTAAAACA
>NW_012144168.1:33435-33881 GCF_000956105.1 Propithecus coquereli
AAGGGTCGAGAGAGTGAGAATATATTAGAGGTGACCCTTATACTGACATTTTTTAAAATCATTTCTCTGTTAATTTTTATTACAAGTAACTATGACCTATGTAGTAAAATTATAAAAATGTCCATGATATAAAAAATCCCAACATGTCAATTTCAATTGCCCGTTATTAGAAGAAGATCAAGAAGACTTTATATCGATACTCTTGACAAAGCTCACTCCTCATGTTGTATGATGGAGATTATGGCTTATTAACTGTGCTAGCCAACCTCCAAGATGCCTCACCATGAGCCCTACCTTCTGGCATTCAGACCCTTGTGTAGTCCTCTCCCACACTGTACTAGAATTGGTGTGTGTAATCATGGAATACAGCAGATGTGATGGTATGTCTCTTTCAGGAGTAGGTTGAGCCCTCACTCTCTTGGATTGCTCTTCCTGAGAGAAGCCAG
>NW_012144169.1:0-2956 GCF_000956105.1 Propithecus coquereli
GACATCATGCACTGCACACATTAGGTGTGAATTTACTCATCCCCTCCTCCCCACTCCCACCTGCCTGACACCCAGTGAATGTTTCTTCTATATGTGCACATAAGTGCTGATCAGTTAGTATCAATTTAATGGTGGGTACACGTGGTGCTTGTTTTTCCATTGTTGTGATACTTCACTTAGTAGAATGGGCTCCAGCTCCATCCAGGATAATACAAGGGGTATTAGTTCATCTTTTTTTTTTTATGTCTGAGTAGTACTCCATGGTATACACATACCATATTTTATTAATCCACTCATGTATTGATGGGCACTTGGGTTGATTCCACATCTTTGCAATTGTGAATTATGCTGCAATTAACATTTGAGTGCAGGTATTTTTTTGATAAAATGACTAATTTTCCTTTGGGTAGATGCCCATTAATGGGATTGCTGGATCAAATAGTAGGTCTACTTTTAGTTCTTTGAGGAATCTCTATAGAGGTTGTACTAATTTGTAGTCCCACCAACAGTGAATAAGTGATTCTTTCTGCCTGCATCCATGCCAACGTCTGTTGTTTTTGGACTTTTTAATAAAAGCCATCCTAACAGAAGTGAGGGGGTATCTCATTGTGTTTTTTAATTTGCATTTCCCTAATGATTAGTGATGAGCATTTTTTCATATGTTTATTGGCCATTTGTCTATCTTCTTTTGAAAAGGTCCCGTTCATGTCTTTTGTCCACTTTTTAATGGGGTTGTTTTTTTCTTGCTTATTTGCTTGAGTTCTTTGTAGATTCTGGATATTAGCCCTTTATTGGATGTATAGTTTGCAAATATTTTCTCCCATTCTGTAGGTTGTCTATTTGCTCTGTTGATTGTTTCCTTAGCTGTGCAGAAGGTTTTTATTTTAATCAAATCTTATTTTTCAATTTTTGTTGTTGCTGTGATTGTCATTGGGGCCTTAGTCATAAATTCTTTGCCTAGGCCTATATCTAGAAGAGTTTTTCCTACATTTTCCTCTAGAATTCTTATGGTTTCATGCCTATTGTTAAGTCTTTTATCCATCTTGAATTAATTTTTGTGAGTGGTGAGAGATAGTTGTCCTGTTTCATTCTTCCACATGTGGCTATACAGTTTTCCCAGCACCATTTATTGAATAGGGCTTCATTTCTCCAGATGTGTTGTTGTCTACTTTGTCAATGATCAGTTGGCTGTAGGTAGATGGTTTTGTATCTGGGTTCTCTATTTTGTTCCAGTGCTCTGTGTTTCTGTTTTTGTACCAATACCATGCTGTTTGAGTTACTATAGCCTTGTAGTATAATTTGAAGTCTGATAATGTAATGCCTCCAGATTTGTTTTTTTTTTTTTTTTTTTTTGAGACAGAGTCTCACTCTCTTGCCTGGGGCGAGTGCCATGGCATCAGCCTAGCTCACAGCAACCTCAAACTCCTGGGCTCAAGCAATCCTGCTGTCTCAGCCTCCCGGGTAGCTGGGACTACAGGTGCACACCACCATGCCTGGCTGATTTTTTTATTTTTTGTAGAGAAGTGGAGTCTCACTATGTTGTTCAGCCTGACTTGAATTCATGGCCTCAAATGATCCTCCTACCTCAGCCTCCTAATGTGCTGGAATTACAGGCATGAGCCACCGCACCTGGCTTCACTTACTTTTTCTAGCTAAATCTGTTTTTATTATCCATCTTGCAACACACACACACACGCACACACACCCTCACACATACATCATGTGTCTAACTTTTAATAATTTTTTAATATTCAGAGAAGGGATCATCATACAACCTGGGAAATCTGAATGTCATCTCTGATTCCCCATGCCACAACAACCCAAGTTTGGTGAACTTCCTATTGTTTCCATAAAGCTTGTGTTTATCTTTACAATGACACGAAAATGTATTAACATCATTTCTGTGTTTGTTATTTTTCTTACCAGACTACAAACACTTTGATTTTAAGAACCCTTATTTTATCTCTGGATAACTCCATACTGGCAAGCCCCAACATTTAGCATAATTACTGGCATTTACTAGTTCTTTGTATATGTTGATTAGATGAATGAACAAATGATGAATAAATTAGAACCTAAATAATTCAGTATAATGTAGGGCAATGGTTTTCAAATAATTTTCGTTTGTATACTCCCTAAAAGAATGTTGAAAATTATTTAACCCTTTGCACATTTTAAAAATTGATAAAGAAAAATGTTCATTATAAGTTTAGATAATATTAAAAGTTGTAATTGTCAGAATGTATTAAATATTGAAATTTAAATGTTGTCTTATTTTAAGTGCATTAAGTGAAATGCAAATAGCATACTGATTTGATGTCTTCCACTATTAATTTAAATGATAAATTAACATGTTCTTGTTAAATACTTGGAATTTTTATATCTTTTCCTTTTCTCCTTAAACCCATTATTTAAATTTGAATTCCTCCACAGAGTTTTTTCCTAAGTTAATATCCTCTTGTACTTGCAAAATTGTATGGATCATCTATCATTTTCCTACATCAAAAATATGTAGATTGAAAATTGAAGTGATTATTAATTACCTGTGATTAATACCTGTGATTAATTACCATTTTTTTTAGAAAAAGCTCACTTGTATTATCATAAAAATTATTAGTAGTATGTACTAAATCAAAGCAAAATAAATGAGAAATTTTGATAATAAAGATGAGATATATTTACAGAGAATGCATCTCTTAATAAAAACAATCGGGGCATAATTTTATGGTGTTTCTATTTAAAAAGCTGCATGTAATTCCTTCATTTGGCATTCTGGAGGTTTTTGCAAAATGGTAAAATGCCAACCTACTGAGAGGTACATTTGTTGTTACAAACAGGTAGAAGCATGATTGCAAAAG
Organism: Propithecus coquereli; assembly: GCF_000956105.1. Taxonomy (NCBI): domain Eukaryota; kingdom Metazoa; phylum Chordata; class Mammalia; order Primates; family Indriidae; genus Propithecus; species Propithecus coquereli. Next base: position 2,859 of record NW_012144169.1, read on the forward strand.
GGGAACTAGGAAAGAAAAATTGAGGGCCAGCACCTTCTCAGGAAGATCAGTTTTTGGGAAAAAGTAAATGAAAATTTTTTAACATCTTTTTTTTAAAT
>NW_012144170.1:0-312 GCF_000956105.1 Propithecus coquereli
TTCTCTCCTTATCTTCTCCATTTGTTGAGATCTTTGGCCTGTTATAAAGCAAATTCAGATTACTTCCAGAGGGATGATTTTTATATTTTAAAGACATGACACTTTTTATTTGTTAAATGTATGCATTGCATGCAAACAGAGAAATCTGAGGTAAGACTATAAGCTGAAGTAGATATTTGAAATATGGTAGAGATAGATAAGGTTACTTTTAGAACATAGGCTGATCTGCCATGATTCTTGTAGAATTGGTATTAAGTAAACACAAAAGAGGATAAAGTTACATCATATGTAGTATTTAATTTGTATCTGTCT
>NW_012144171.1:0-1287 GCF_000956105.1 Propithecus coquereli
TCCCAGGGCTGACTTTTCCCAGGAGACTTCTGCTTTATTAATTTTTTTTAATTTCATGCTAACCACATTTTATTTTTAAAGGAGAGTAACTTTTATAGATAGAGCAGAAGTGAAAGGTTAAATCAGTTCAAAATCACATCTCTATTTACTCTTTGCATTTGTTTAGTCATATGTCAATGATGTAGTCTTTAATACTATATATTTTTAAAAATACAACTATTAATGGAGTTTTGCATTGAAGTATTAAACAGCTTCATAAAATGTACCAACAAACTCTGTTATTGTACATTCATTAGAGATATCCAAATGTAAGAGAATTTTTCATTGAGGAAGAAAATTATAATTTTATAATCTGTAGCATTTAATGTAAGTGATAAATGCATGACTATAATAGAAATAATATCATGTACACTTTAAAAAACACTTTATTCATAAAATAGCTGGAATTAAGAAAAGTAAAAGGAAGAGAATGTGATGACAGTTTTATCTTCGTTAAGTAGTACCCATGCTAATGCATCAGTTTAATAGATTCTTGAACTTGTCATCTATAACACTGTATTCACATCACCAGCCTCTTTCCTGCTCCACCCAAAGAAGAAGTTAGAAGCCATGTTTATAATTTTTAACTGCATTTCAAGAAAGGTCCACAATTAAACAGAACAGCAGTTGGCTCACATATATAGGAAATTAATAATTTCCTAAGCAGGTAGCACAGTAAGGTCATTTGTAAATATGAGCAAGGATGAAATGTCAGAAATAAAGAGAAGTGAAATTATGGAGTGGAAAGTTCAGAATTTGTGGGTCTTAGAGTTGTTGTTGGAAAACACAAGCCAAGTGAAATATAGAAAGAGAAATGAACTTGGAATACTATAAAAACCAATTGTCAGACTTATATTGGTTTGGGAATAATTTGATCAGTCTCTGTGAAGGCACTAGACTATAATGCTCATTTTAAATACTTATGAAATGTGATATAACTATATATTGTTAAAAGAAAAGCTTTAGACAAATTAAATTTAGCAGAGTATATTTGAGCAAAGAACTATTCACGAATTGGACAGCATTAGAGTCAGAAGAGGTTCAGAGAGCTCCACCCTGCAGTGTGAACAGAGAGCTTTTATAGGTTGAACACAGAAGCAAAGTAGAGAAATCACCAGATTGGCTACAGCTAGGTGTCTGCCTTATTTGGGCATGGTGTGATGAGTCAGCTACCTGTGATTGGCTGAAATTAGGCTACTCCTAACTTAGGTTTCAGTTTGTTTACATACTAAGTTAAGCTGAAGTTCA
>NW_012144172.1:0-1174 GCF_000956105.1 Propithecus coquereli
CAAATGTTTTCATCCATTTAGATGTCCATACTTATCTCATCCCCAAATTGTGAGATTTAGTCTCTGTACAGAGGGAAGATGATGTGCACAAACAAAGAGAAGACTGCCATGTTCAAAAGGAAGAGATCCTTTTCTCATTGCCCTGAGATAGAACCAATACTGTTAACACTTGTATCTAGGAATTCCAGCCTCCATAACTGTGAGGAAACAGATTTCTGTTGCTTAAGCCTCCCAGTCTATGGTACTTTGTTATGGCAGCCCTAGCAAAGTAACATAGATTACATCACTTTCTCCACTATACCCAATAACAAATTATTTTTCTGTGTATGGTGAAAAAGTCTCTGTTTTGTTTATTAACCTTTTGAATCCAGTTGTATTATGCCATTAAATGCCTTCATATGCCATTAAAAGAACACAATAATTTAGTCTTCTTTGCTATGCTGGCCTAGGTATTATAATTGTTCATGTTTTCACTATCTGAATTCCTAGAAAACGTGGTCATAACGTTAATAAAGTTAAAAACTGAAATAACACTAAATTGATTCAAAGCAGAACACTTAATCCACAAGTAATGTCAAAGATAGACAAATACTCATGATTACAACATGCTTCAATGGCATATTTAGGTCACATGAGTTGATGTGATGCAATAGATAATCCATTACTGTAAACTGCAAATAATGGTTGCCCATATCAGTGGTTGGGGGAAAAAAAATCAGTGACAGTAACTATGAGAAACAGATAATACATAGTGCCTCCATTTGGCACTAAAATGCATCTAGTCCCTGCTTTGGGGCTGCCATATGGATTTTGTAGTTTTTCCCCTCAATCTCCTTCACTCATAGCCAAAATGTAGACTTTTCACACTCCACAGAGAGGCTTCCTAGAAAGTGAGACTTTCGGTGCTAAAATCAAGACAATCCAAGACAAACTAATGGGATTTTGATAGAAATTGCATTAATCCTACAGATCAGTTTGATCCATTTATTATGTTGAGTCTTCTGATCTAGAAGCATGATATTTTTCTCCATTTATGTCTTCTTTAATTTTTTTATCAATGTGGTATATAATTTTCAACATACAGATCTTATGCATGTTTTGTTGGATGTATACATAAGTACTGTTGAGCTATTGTAAGTGGTACTGAGTTTTACATGTTAGCTTCCAATTGTTA
>NW_012144173.1:0-1012 GCF_000956105.1 Propithecus coquereli
ACAGGCGTGAGCCACTGCGCCCAGCCTAAATGTGTAGATTTCTTTACGTGACTAAAATTATTCTTTTGTGGGGCAATGAACCATGAACAATTAATTGTGATGTTAAATATTAAAACTATGCCTTAACATTATACAAAATAGTTTATAACTGTATAACTATAAAATTATCATATTATGACTGCTTGGAATTATTGATTTTTAGGGGCTTCTCTAAAAAAGTTAGAGCATAGTAAACAGCTATACATTTGTAATCTGAAATATCCACTTGATGTGGAAGGGCAATTCAATGAGTATAGGAGAATTGTTTTTTGTCTCTCGAATTTGGATAATCTTAGTGCACTAAGTCCTAATAGTGAGCTCTACCAATCTTTCTTTGAACATGAAACAATAGTGAAAGCAATTAACCCTTATCAATGAACAAAATTATTTTCGTACCTGTCTATATGTATAATTTATATTCCAGCAATCATTCTGGATGTAAAGTTTGCAACAACTGGAAACTTAAAATGTACGAACTTAAATTCAATTGAATTTTAAAATATAATGACAACAGAGTTTATTATGAAGACAAAGATAAAGTCCAAGTTATAGTTTCCTGAATAGTTAACTCCTCTAGATGATCACAGAACGGAGTTCTCAATTTAATGTGTTAAAGCTATGAAGAAAAATGAAAATGCAAGGTAGTTAATTTAACACCTAAGAGAAAACCAGATATTCGAATATAATACTCTGTACCAACAGTAAATATCGTACGATCCTTATATGATCTCTACCCTAACCAGACGTTATATGACAGTGTGTGACTTATTCTTGTCATTTACTTCTTTTCTACAGCATTGTTAGAGAAAATGTTAATATTATAGAATTTCTTAGAAGTGCTAATTCCTGCCATAGGATTGGTTATTTGAAATATGCAATTTTATCATACTCATACAAACAAGTGATAAACAAGAGCTAAATATAACAATAAAATATTATAAGTAGAGGAAACCACACAAAGAGCATGCAGTCT
>NW_012144174.1:0-1596 GCF_000956105.1 Propithecus coquereli
TATCAATAATTATCCTTACTGAAACTCAAAATATGGTCTATGTCCAGTGGGTGCCTCTTCAGGCCTTTTTTTTCTGATTCTGACAGAGCCCAGTCTTGATAAATAGTCTTTGATAGCTGCTTTGGTATTTAATATGACAAGAGACAGGATGTTCTAGACTTATTCTGTATAGTGCCTGTCTCAGACTTGGAATTAGTGATTTGTCTAAAAAGCCCTGGTTTCTTTTGGTGAAAAAGAAGTACTTCAAGTATACTTCAAGAGTATAATTGAGGCACTATGGATGTTCATAGCTACAAGTAGATCATTTTTTTTTAGGCCTTTTTTTTTTTTTGGACAGAACTAAACTATATTATGAGTTAATATAATGCAAATTTAGGACTATAAGGTTTTTACTTCTATATTACAAGTGTAATTCTTTTTTTTTTTTTCACTGTGCTGATTGTGCTTTGTATATAAGTATAGTTCTTTTTTGCCACACTAAGAGTCTTAATTCCGAAGGATGCAGGGATTGATAGAATTAGAATATTCTGTAATTGTTCATTTGTTTTAACCCATTACACACACTAAAGTCTCAAAACGAAGACTGTCACGCCAATGGAATTCCTATAAACAAAAGATTTTACATATGCTTTTCCTCCCTGTAGTTTTTATAATTATTCTTTTTCACCCTCCCAGAGCATATAGCTATTATACATTATCTCCTTTTAACTCTCGTTTTATCTTAGTTCTACAAGTAATTATGTATTTAATGTTTACTACCAATCTTTATGTCAGTGTCCCTCATTTTGTTTGCTCATTTTGTTTATCAGTGCCTCAAATTCTTTGTGGGAATAATATTCCCTAAGTTCTTATACTGTATTGGTAAGTTTGTCCCCTTTTTCTTAGAATCAGTTTTGCTGGATATAAAATCTCTGAATCACATTATTTTTAAAGTATATGTCTTAAATATCTTACAGTATTTTGTTATGATATACAGCATCACTGTCAAAGTCATAATCTACTTTTCTCGTTTATAAGTCCAAGCCCAGGTATCATAAAAGATGTTTTTTTTCTTTAAAGTCCTGTAATTTTAATATTTGTTTGTTTAAAAAGTGATGATTTGAAAAAGTCCAGTGATTTTAATAGAATGTGTCTTGGTATTTTTCATTCTGGGTTGATTTTTCTTAGGTATGAATTGTGCTTTTTTGAAATGCAGCTTAAAATCTTTATTTTAGGGGAGCTTTTTTTTTTAAAAAAATAACTTTTACTATTCTTTTCTCATTTAATTTATTCTTCAAGAGCTCTTATCTTCTATTATGTTGGATCTTCTCTGTCAGTCTTGAATATTTGCCCCTTTATCTTTTATTTTTCTTTTTTGAATTTTGTCCCCTGTCACCTTCTAGTTCTCCTAAAGCAGTATGTGTTGTATTGATTTACTTATGTTCCTTCTAGTTCAGTCTTCATTCTTGAAACAGTTTTTTCTTTTATTTGTGTTTCTTTTCCTGCATTGTGACATTCCATTTCTTGGGTTTTTCTAATTCTGATTTATGTTGTTATTTCATGTTTTGTATTATTTTCTTAGTGTCTTGTTTTTAAATAGAAAGTTACATTTTGATT
>NW_012144175.1:0-1884 GCF_000956105.1 Propithecus coquereli
TAATGATTACAAGTATAACCACCAAAAAAGAAAAGACTGCATACTGAAAGACATTAAAAAACTCTAAAAACAGAAAAACAGAAACAGAAAACATAACACAACATAAAATACAGTCAGAACTATGGCCAGATATATGTATCATATTAATAAATGCAAATGACTGAAAAGTATTTATTAAAAGCAAAAAAACAGAAAACATAGCACAACATAAAATACAGTCAGAACTATGGCCAGATATATGTATCATATTAATAAATGTAAATGACTGAAAAGTTTTTATTAAAAGCAAAATATTATCTTACTGGATCACAAAGCAAAACCTAACTCTGTACTATGTACATAGGACACCTAAAACCTAAAAGAAATGTATAAAATGTGCATACATATATATAACATACACCGAGCAAATGCAAACAAACAAAAGTAAGGATTTCACGCTATCGGAAATGGCAGCATAACTTGCTGCAGAAGAACTCTTGCTTTGAGAACAACTCTAATAGTGGAAAACACACACACACACACACACACGTAGTCTGTTTTGTCCATTTTAAGACACTGGAGAACTAGGCACAGAGACCTCAGAGAACTTTAAAGATATGAGAAAGAAGGGAGTACTACTTTGCCACTTGACTTTGGTCAGTTTGCAAGCAGCATCTGAGATACTGAGTAACTAAACAAAGTTCCCAGCAGTCCTTTCAGAATGTAGAAGCAAAAACTGAACTTCAGGATCTCCAGGGAGAGAGGTCTGACATACAACCCAGGCTTTCCAATGAGAATTTTAATTAGCCGCACTCTAGTAGTAAGAGCGACCCAGAAATAGTCCTGCCCTCATAAAATATAAAGCCTATTTAGAGATCATTCAATTCCTAATTGGATTATGGTGATGTTCCTTCAGCTTGTCTGCCTAAAACAAAATGAATCCTCTCTTGAGGAAAATAATATGACTGAGAACTTTAAATCATCTTCACAATTTTTTATTTAAAAGTCTGTTATTTAGTCAAAAAATTACCATACATTTAAGAAGGCAGACTACATGACAAAAAAGCAAAGAGGAAAAATAGCCAACAGAAACAGAGCCAAAGGAGATACAGATATTGGAGTTATCAGATGATGCACATAGAATTGATTATTCTTGGATTTTTGAGTAGAATTTAAAAGGTAACATCAAGCCTATACATTCAAAGTTCACAGCTAGGAAAAAAGGACAAATTACAAGAAATCTTTTGAAAAGATCTCATATAGGTTTAGAAGCTAAGAGGACTAAATGGGTCTATATTACAGAGAGGAGAAATAATAAAAATAAAAATCACAGTAGAGATTTTGAAACAAAAAAATCTTATGTGTGTGTGTGTGTGTGTGTGTGTGTGTGTGTGTTTATGGCCAATATTAGTAAACTGTAAGAAGATTTTTCTTTGTTAGAATCTTTGGTAGAAGTAACAAGTTTGTTTGTCAATTCAAGAAAAATAACTGTTCATAGCGATATACTACGAACTATGAAAAAGTAACCTAATCTCTTTGAATATTGGAATTTTTTCCTATGAAATGAGGAAATTACAATAGGTAGTTCCTTTCAGTGTCACATATCTGGAGGTTGATAAATAGACTCAAATTACTGCATGAATTGGAAATGATAAATTAATAGACTTCTTTAGATCTTCTTGCATTTACATATTATGGTTTAGGGGAAATGAAATGTCACCTTTTTTGTTATTTTAAAATTACTATTTGTTCATTTTTATTTTTTTTATTTCTGCATATTATGGGGGTACAAATGTTTAGGTTACGTTGCCCTGCCCACCCCCAGTCAGAGCTTCAAGTGTGTCCATCCCCTAGATGGTACACATTGCACTCATTATGTATGTATGTACCCATCCCCTTCTCCCC
>NW_012144176.1:0-1247 GCF_000956105.1 Propithecus coquereli
TCCCCATTGGTGAGGAGTGGGGCATGTGCTCATGAATGAATGAGTCACCGTCAAGGGGAATAAAAATAATCAGATTAGCTTATGGGGTACACAGATCTGAGAGGAAAACTAATAGCAATAAACGCTCATATCCAAAAAACAGAAAGATCAGACACTGACAACCTAATAAATAGAATCAAGGACTTGGAAAGGGAAGAGCTAACCAATCCCAATCCAAATAGAAGAAAAGAAATAACTAAGATCAAAGCACAATTAAACGAAATTGAGAACAAGAGAACTATACGCAAGATCAACAAAACCAAAAGGCTCACTTTGTTTATAGTGTCTTTGCCACCAACAATGGTACCCCAACAAACATCCTTTCACATACATCCTTATACGCTGGCATGAGTATAGACACATAGAGGAAAATGCGGAAGGGTACACAAAAGGTTAAAATGGGTTACACGGTTTCGTGGAGGATTGTGGCTGAGGACTATTAGTATGAAAGAGGTTGGTGAGAGGAAGAAGGAACTAAGCAAAAGGAAAAAAAAGGAAAAGGAAAAAATAAACAATGTATATGAAAAGCTATGTATGATATGATCACATTTATATACTTCTGTAAAAGTAAAAATCTGTAACTCCATCCAGCTCTACATAAACATGTCTATGTCTATCTATATTTGAAATTTTAAAAACTTAAATTACTTAGTAATTTAAAAAAACAAAGCTACCAGACCATTTAAGACACTAATGAAAATGCAAATATTATTCTGGATGATCAAATACTAGGGGATTATCAAGCAGTTATTTATACTTCTGCTCCGGTCACATTAAGGGATTAGTAACTGCATGCTCATGGTGGGGACGCAGGCACAGAGCTCAGGGCTGCCTTGCTTCTTTGTGGTGGAGGAGGGAGAGGAAGTGGGGGAAAAGCTGCCATGTCTTTTGATGTCAAGCCAAAGAGGGGACTTCGGAGGGATAAGGAGTAGCAGGACAGCATTGGGAAGGCAGGTGAGGATGGAGGATTTGAAGGAGAGAGGTGCAGGGGCAGCGGTAGCAGGACGGAACTAGTAGGCAACATATACCTGTGAGATCATCTGATCTGGCACCACTTTATAAGAAGGAGCTATTTTCTTTTCAGATTATTTACAATGCCTGGCTTGTCAGGGTGAAAACCCAGAAAGCATTTGACATGAGAGAGAAAGGGAGTGGGATGGGGAAAGAGAGAGAGAGAGAGAGAGAGAGAAGTTACTTGAGCTTATCAG
>NW_012144177.1:0-3476 GCF_000956105.1 Propithecus coquereli
ACAGTGCTTTCGGTTTTTGAGCTTATCAGAGTGTGTATTAGTGGGCTGGTTTCTGACAGAATCTCTGTTCAGAGAGAGAGCTGCATGTGGTTTTGAATGTCATCATTCTCCATGCGCGAAATATTCTTTCATTCCCATTTGCCATTGTTTGAGAAGAGAGGTGTTTGGAGTGGAGTGTGACCAAACTGAGTATAGCTTTGTAACTATTTTATAGGCAATTGGAGACTCCTGACTGGTGTTTAGAGATTTTGGTAAATTTTGGTTGAGCAGATTTTCAGTCTTCTGTGTGGAAGGTAGTCAGACATGAATGTTCAGTTGGACATATACATTCACTTCACCCAGTGACCTTCAGCTCCTCTACAGTCAGCCCCATCAGCTCGGGATCCAGCTAGGGAGTTCTGACATTTACAAAGTAGAGCCTGTATTTTAGTACACACATTTTTTTAAGTAGAGATTAGAGGGTCTTAAATTGATATTTATGTATTTACAACATTAGCTTTATAAGTTAGACATAGTCAGGGACTATTAGAATTAATGGCCCCGTAGTCTTCTGGAGGCTTTGGAAGGAGGGGAGTCTCTTGTGGTACTGATTCCCAAGGATCTCAGCCAAGTGTCTTTTTTTGAGTGCTTATTACAATTAGGCTTGAATTAGGGGAGGATGGAGCAGAAATGCATGTACCATGTTCTTAAGAGGGAAGAATTTGTCACAGGGATGAGAATAGTCTCCATGTTTGATAAAGCAGCTGGTCAGAGATTAATAGCGAAGCCCATGGATAGGCCCAAAAATGGTATTGGGGGCTGGGGAAACAGAAAAATAAAATTATTTTCTTGAAAGAATGTGTCAGGTGCTTGTGTTTTCAGAAAATATTAATAGCCACTACTAGACTAAGTGAATAATAAGATCAGCTGAGTAAGGTATATTTTGAGATTAATATTCATTTAACATTAAACAAATATTTTCTAAGGACTAGTATGTGATCAGCATGGGTGCTGGATACTGGGAATGGGGATTAGCAGGGGACTGCTATGGCACAAGATGAGGTTGCAAAATGAGATTGGGGCCAAATCAAGCAGAGTTTGGCTTTTATGAGGACCACTCTGGCTGCTAGACTGGAGGAGGGTATGAGACTGGAGGCTGATATTCATCCTGGCGAAAGAGGATTGTATTCTGAATTAGGGTAGTAGCAGGGCAGATGGAAAGAGGGTAATTTGAAGTATATTTTTTGAAGGCAAATTGACAGGACTTTTTGATGGATAGATGGAAGAGTTAGGGGGACTGTTAGAACAGAAGAAGAAATCAAGGGGGCAAGTTTGAGTCTTTTTGGGAAATGGTGGTGCCTGTTTTGAGATTGGGAAGATTTGTAGGGATAAGTGGTTTGGTGGACAGGATCAAGAGTTCTGTTTTGGATATGCTAATTATGAAATGTATGTGAGACATCCAAATGGAGATGTCAGGCAGTCATTTGAATATGAGTTTGGAGCTCAGTGGAGAGCAGGAAATACCAGTTTGAAGTTGTCATCATAGAAATATTTAAGTTCATAAGAATTGATGAATTTGTGTATGGCAAGAGTATAGATAGAGAAGAGGACTCAAAACCAAGCCCTTTGAAACCATAGCATTTAGAGATAGGTGAAGGAGAAGCAGCCAGCAGAGGAGACCAAAGGAGTTCTACATCCAGGAGGTAGGAGGAAGACCAGGAGAGGTTTCCATGAAGTTGAGAAAGAGTGTACCCACTTCTTAGTGAGTACATCTAAAATTAATAATTAATGAAATTTTTAAGTGAGTACAGAAGTGGAATAAAATTGTAAGTACACTCCTCACTAGGAAAGTAATAAGTAAATAAAGACTGACTAGTTGCATTGAGATTTCAGGAGTAATTTCTTTGGTAATTTTCCAAGATTATCCATATTACCTATTCAACCGGACTCTAATTGGGCTCAGGAGGGAAGGCTTTTCTCTAGGGAAGCAGGGTTCTGCCCATCCGACTGTTGCACAGTCAGGCTCAGGGGCTTAGGAATGCCTTTGAGAACTCAAAGGTCCTTTTTTTTTTTTTTCCTGTGGACTGAACACAGCTGGTGATGCATGTGCCATTATTTATTGTCCTTCTCTTACCGTAGTGTGTTTCTCACTAGAGAAGAAGTCGTTGCTGGTAGCATGTCAGTTTATATATGTCTAGCTTCCATCTCTGGGAACACACAATTAAGTGTGGTTAGCATATACTCTTCTTCATTTTTGCCACTGAGAAAGAGCTGTCAGGAATGTTACATCTGGAGAACAGCAAAGGCTACCCTCAAAGCCAGGGTTGGCTTAAGTGTGCTCTTAAACATTTCCTGTGGATGTGTGCACCACCTGTCTCTCTATCTGTCGTGACTCCTGTCTGTGTTCTGTGTGCGGAGAGGCCATATAGTAGTGGCAGAGACTGAAAGTCTTTCCCTACACATGTGCACAAGCATGGCCTTTTCTCTAACTGTTCCATTTGGACTTTAGCTCAGATATCACTTTCATTCTATAATTTTCTCTGCTGTCAGTGCACTCACAGCACCTGTTACTTTGAGTCAGATAGAGGCTGTATTGCACAGTGGTTTCCTTTGGAGAGACTGCCTAGATTACATATTCATAACCTCTTGGTCTGGTTACATAACTTCTCAGTGCCTCAGTTTCTTCATCTGTAAAATCACATGGGGTTGTGTGAGTATTGTGTGAGTTAATATATATAAAGCACTTGGAGTAGTGTCTGGAACATAAGGGCTCAATATTTGTTAGTAGTTGATGCTGCGGTTATTTATAAGGCTTGCATGCATCTACTTTCTTCATTTGTTTTTAGGATGTGAAGGCATGTGACATATTATTTATTAACTTCTTAATAGGGTATGTTGCATACAATAGGCACTTAAATATTTTTACTGAGTCACTAAGGCAGAGAACTTCTGCATGTTTTATTTTTCTCTAAAAAATTTTTCTCTCAGATAAGTATCTTGTTACTTGTATGTAATCCTAGATTGCTTGGCTGTCAACATCTTTTGATAAAGGTTTTCCATTTTCATCTGTGTGTGGAGGTTTCATCAGCTGGGCTGATACTAGTAAAAGGAAGATAATTAGAAAATTCATTAGGAGGTTGCGTTGACTATTTTATCATTAAATTAAATCATTAGATTTCATGTTTGCAAAACTCATTAATTGGAGTTGTGTTTATTGTCAGCTAGAACTTGTTTTTTCCTTAAAATGTAATCTTTAGTTTTTTATATTATACTCAGTGTGAGGTACTTTGCTTTATTCTCACATGTATGTGAATTGTACAGATCTATGTCTCTTAGAAGGGACCATTAATAGTTTAGGACAATAATAGTTTTTGAAAGATGTAAGATCCTACTTAAGTCAAAAAATATTCTGTACAATGCAATTATAAATAAGGTTTTAATTCATTTGTTAATATTTCTTCAAGACAAGAGCTTAAATTTAGTTTTAAGTTCTCATA
>NW_012144178.1:0-1363 GCF_000956105.1 Propithecus coquereli
AATTTGATCAGGTCCCATTTATTTATTTTTGCTGTTGCCATGATTGCCTTTGGGGTCTTCTTTATAAATTCTTTGCCTAGGCCGATATCTAGAAGAGTTTTTCCAATATTTTCTTTTAGAATTCTTATGGTTTCATGTCTTAGGTTTAAGTCTGTTATCCTTCAAGAATTAATTTTTGTGAGTGGTGAGAGTCGCTTTCAGTCTTCTACATGTGGCTATCCAATTTTCCCAGCACCATTTATTGAATAGGGATTCTTTTCCCCAGTGTATGTTTTTGTCTGCTTTGTCAAAGATCAGATGGCAGTATGAGGTTGGTTTTATATCTGGGTTTTCAGTTCTGTGCCATTGGTCTATGTCTCTCTTCTTGTGCCAGTACCATGCTGTTTGGGTTACTATAATCTTGTAGTATAGCTTGATGTCAGGTAAAGTGATGCCTCCTGATTTGTTCCTTTAGCTTAAGGTGGCTTTGGCTATTCAGGGTCTTTTCTGGTTTCAAACAAAGCATAGAACAATGGAGACCAAGCAGGTGGGAGGGAAGGAGGAGATGGATAAATTCACACCTAACAGGTACAATGCACACTATGTGGGTAATGGGCACACTTATAACTTTGATGCAAACTGTACAAAAGCAATTTATGTAACCAAAATGTTTATATATCCATAATAGTCTGAAATTAAAAATAAAATAGTTGATGTGGGAGTGAGCACACTTTAAAAAAAATTGAATGGGAATATTTACTTTTTAAACAATTTATTTTAGCCCAATTGTCATTTTGATCAATTACTTTCATTTGTAGACCTTTTTCAGCTCTCCATTACTGAACAGCTCTATTATTACAGCCTGCCTCCTGCTCTACCATTAAGACTGTATTAATCAATTCCATTTACTTCTGTCTTTGAAGAATAAGCATGAAAACTTCCATATGCTTACTTTGTTATGATTAGTATGAGGTCCAGCTTGGAGTAAAAATTGATATATTTGTTATAGAATGCCCTTTTTCCCTTTGGATAGATGGCTATCTATCCAAGTGGGCTTGCTGGATCAAATAGTATTTCTATTTTTAGCCCATTGAGGTATCTCCAAATTACTTTCCACAGGGGTTGTACTAATTTGCAGTCTCACCAGCAGTGTAAGAGTGTTCCAATCTCTCCACATCCACACCAGCATTTGCTAATTTGGGACTTTCTGATAGAGGCCATTCTCACTGGAGTTAGTTACAATGGAGTTACAATGATATCTCACTGTAGTTTTGGTTTGCATTTCCCTAATGATTAGAGATGTTGAGCATTTTTTTTATATGTTTGCTGGCCATTATTCTGTCTTCTTTTGAAAAATTTCTGTTCATGTCCTTTGTCCATTTAT
>NW_012144179.1:0-324 GCF_000956105.1 Propithecus coquereli
GAAAAGAGATAACTAGATTGATTAAGTGGCAAATAACTTCTAATCAGTAAGACTCTGAGTGAGGGCTTGAGAGATAAAAAAAAAATCTGGCTCTAATAGAGGCGTTTTTAATACTTACCTGAAAATGCAAGGTTACTGACAGAAGAGACTTCTAGATAAGTGGTCAAAGTCTTAACTAATGAGACAATAATTAAAATAAATTTATATTAAATCTATTTCCTAATCTGTGATCTGGCTCTAATAGAGGGGTTTTTGATACTTACCTGAAAATGCAAGGTTACTGACAGAAGAGACTTATAGATAAGTGGTCAAAGTCTTAACTAA
>NW_012144179.1:374-752 GCF_000956105.1 Propithecus coquereli
GAACAGACCAGTAATGAATAAGGAGATCAAATGAATAATCAAAACCTTCCAACAAAGAAAAGCCCAGGCCTAGAGTGCTTTGCAAGTGAATTCTTCCAAAAAATTGAAGCAGCATCTAGATTTGATGTGCTGTTTTTACTCTCGTACTCTCCTACATTTCTTATCACAACTTGAGTCTACCTCTGTGATCCGATATGGCCTTTTATGTAACAATGGCTATTTAGTAAATAATGTCATGAAACCTGAGAACATTTTGGTTTGGGATAAATTAAGCCAAAACCAGAAACTAGATGTGTTCTAATGCATAAATACTAATTAAAATACAAACTGGTAGAAAATTTCTTAGAAAATGGTATGTTTGAAATCATAATCCTGTCC
>NW_012144179.1:3442-3856 GCF_000956105.1 Propithecus coquereli
AAATAATAGAAAAGAAGGTCTGGTTTAAATCTAAATAAAATGCATATAAAACTTAACTTATTGTGTATTCTTTCATTCAATAATGCAATTGAGGAACACTTACATAACTTATTATAACTATACATGACTATACATAATTCTGATTGGACCCTTAAAATTTTGTTTGTAAAAGATGATTTCTTTAGCCAGTGTAGCATAGAGGGTGTACATAGTCGTAGTATTATTCAGTATTTTTTTAAAAAACTCATCTTTTTTCCCTGCTTTCGAAAAATTTACTGTAATCTTTTAATAAACAAACACCAGGATATTAAACAAAATAAGTGCAATGGGCCAAGCAATTTTTTGTTTTCAAAGCTATGTGTTCAATATAATCCTCCCTTCCTGTTAGTGTTGTACCATTCATTCTTCCCTTCT
>NW_012144179.1:7884-8733 GCF_000956105.1 Propithecus coquereli
GGTGGAAGTCACCGCGCCCGGCCACTTCTCATGTCTTTTAATCATTGGTTTACTTCTCTTCCTCTGGACTGAATTCTGGTAATGCTTGGGCAGAGCTTTTTTCTTGTTTTGTTTTGGTTTTTAATTGCTCTTCTATTCTGCTACTTAGCATAGCATGAAACATACATGAAATACAGGCTGGTGGGTTCTTGATTGTTTTCAGCGGCAACATTTCTGAAAAAAGGTGTTCACACTATCTGGTTGTAGCTTCATCAGTGGACATACCCATATTTTTAGAGGGAAAACAACTGGGAGGTACAACATAGCTAAAATTTAAAATTACCAGACATTTCATTTTAACTGCAGAAACAGAAACTCACTACCATCCACAACCTAAATAAGGTGGGCTTGTATTACCCACACCCTTTCTTTCCCACTCACGGCAGTATATTAGGCTGCAGTTGAGTGAAAGTGGTGTGATTATATTTGTTAAAGCAAATCTTGGCAGACTTCACAGTTTCAGCAAATTAGCTGCAATAGTTGCACAGTCAGTCTCTGTTATGGCTCCAGTTTAGGTAATACGGATATTCAATAAGTGTTAACAGAATGAATATATGAAAAGTCTATGGAATATAATTAACAATTATAATTCAGCATAGAATTCAACTTCTTTTGTTCAAAATAACATATTTTTTTTTAGAGGAAAAGTTTAGCACATGTTGATTTCTTTTATAAAGAGTTTTCTAAAACATATTTCCCTGCTGTTTAAGCCCCAGCATATTGCCACATATGCACGAAATTATTTTTTGTTTCTTTACCAAGCATTTATTAAGTACTTGTGATGATCTGTATCAGTATTTTCTATTATTA
>NW_012144179.1:10528-11506 GCF_000956105.1 Propithecus coquereli
ATAGGACTGCTTACAGATCTTCTGATTCTCCTGTTCTGTTCATGTGGTAGGATGGTTATTTCCCTGCCTTCTTTAATGTTAGGCACAGACATGTAACTAATTTTGGCCAATGAATTGTGAGCATAAGTACTAGTACATGAGTTCCCATGTCCCCTGGTCTGTGTTACCCTGGGCTCCTTAACAATGACAGTGAGCTTCCCTCTCCCCATTCCATATTAACCAAGCAGTGGGAGTGAGATATAAATCCTTCTTTGTATTAAGCCACCGAAATTTTGAGAGCGTTTGTTACCACAACATAAATTAGCGTACATTGAAGTATGTCATTCATCAAAAGGAGATCTTGGGTTGGGTTGGATGTTTGTAATATCCTTTTTAGTATATTGATGCTCTACTTTCTGCGTCTGAGCTAAGGAAAAAACCACCCTGACCCTGAAAATCAGGAAAGTGATGACAAGAGGTGCAAAGGGGAAAGAAACCAGAAGAAGAGTATTTTCCAAAAACACTGGGACATAACCTAGATATAAGCTTCAGGTGTTCAGAGCCCAGACACTCACTTCTACTCCTGAAGCCTGTACTTTCTTCGAGCAAAACCAGGGATTTTTAAGCTGACTGCAGAGTTGTAGCAACTGTTTATACTGTACCTCTTATGCACAATTTTATATAGGCTTCCTTTCTTATCTGGATCTAATTTTTAAATTTTTCTCAGCTCTGTTGTTCTTTAGATAAATTATAGCTACTTTGGATACAGTCTTGCAAATGCTTTAATCTGCCAAGATTTCTTCCTGACTACTGAGTTTGCATATTTCTTGGCCCATTCACAAACATCTCTCCCACACTGGACAAAAACACACATCGAGTAGGCATGCAGAGATAGACATGCAAGCTGTTTATTTCAGATGTCATGGGAAGGTGTATGTTTCTTCACAAAATATCTTTCTTCTCAAAATATAACTGTCCAGTTGTGGAAAGCAGAAATAA
>NW_012144179.1:13336-14252 GCF_000956105.1 Propithecus coquereli
TTTTTTGGTAATCTGCTTGTTTAGTAAAAGTATATTTGGAACATTTACCTTAGTATATTAAATATTTTTGTATCAACTTCTTTAGCAATGGGCAGGGTTTTTCTTTTTATCGTATCAACATGTTATAGCTGTTTAAATATTTCCTTATTATTCAATATTCATTTTGTTTTCAATTCTGCTCTTACATCGTTCTAGGTAAAAATTTGCACATACTTGTTAGTATTTTCTTAGGATTAACTCCTATAAGTGGGGTTGTAGTAGTCAGGGCCTCTTCAACCCCTGAAACTTTTCTTGAACATCATTCTTCATCTGTCCTTATTGCATTTAGTGGCTCTTTCTTTTTACATGCCTGACAATGGCATGTAAATGACATGACAATATTTATGAATTATTTGCCAATATTCAGGATCACCAAATCATGACCTCTGTGTTGTGAGGCCTGTTGTAAACAGCCCATGAGCTACAAATGGTTTTTGTTTTTTTAAAGGGTTGCAAAAACAAAAAGCAAAACAAAACGCAAAAAGAGGAATATGCAGTACAAACTGTATGTAGCCTGAAAAGCCTAAAATATTTACTGTCTTCACCATCATAGAAAGTTTGCTGTACCCTGAATTAGAGGCACAGATAAAATGGTTCATTTGCTTAGTCCTTATTCTTGTCCTACTTTCTGTATAAAATTTCATATTTAAATTTGCATATAATCTTATCCTTTATGAATAGCACAGATGTTATGATGCTTTGATGGTTTGTAAAAATTAATTCCTATGTAAATAATTTTTATCCTTTTCATTCTTTATGTACCCTTTAAGGATAATTACCATGAAAGAATAAAAAGTATAATTTCATAAAAAATGAAAATGTGTTCAATGTTTTAATATATTTTTAAGGGGAGAATAGGGAAAGCACAGAGATTAAG
>NW_012144179.1:26598-26920 GCF_000956105.1 Propithecus coquereli
TGTAATTATTTATTGTTCCTTCTTAACCTGCTAGTCGCAATATGCAGATTGGATTCAATTCCTTTGTCCTCTGTGTTGTTTTTCATTTCTCTCATGCTTTCATCCTTCACGTCTGAGAACTTTGTAAGTTTTTTCCAATCTGTCTTCCATTTCATTAAGTCATATTTTTTTCATGATTCAGTCTTGAATATTCCCATTGTATTTTTAATTTGGCCACATTCTTTACTGATTCCATATTATTCCCTCTTTATCATCAAAATTATTTTCATTCTATTTGTTCAATATCTTTTTGAATTTTGTTGTGAACATCAATCAGTAATTG
>NW_012144179.1:28406-29423 GCF_000956105.1 Propithecus coquereli
TTTTTTTTTTTTTTTTTGAGACAGAGTCTCACTGTTGCCCGGGCTAGAGTGCCGTGGCATCAGCCTAGCTCACAGCAACCTCAAACTAATAATTAGGTTTTATCCTAGTTTATGATTTGGATTATTGCAAGCAAATTAAAAAGTGAGAAAATATTTCTTGAAGAGTTTTTTGCGATGTATCGTTGAAGGTATCAGCATTTATAATAAAAAGAACTTGCAAAAAATGTATGACTAATTCAAGATTTAGACGGACCTACTTAAGTTCTTTTTGAGGAGCATTTATTCCTACATCGTGGGAATGTATGAACATCACTTATTTGAACTATAGTATTTGGCTAGGGCTAATCTGGCAGTGTGTCTGTGAGTGAACAGGAATGATAAGAATTGAAGAAATCCATCTCCTTGCCCACTTTGAAGCTAATGATAAGGTTTACTTTTATTGTACATGGGGAAATATACTTTAAATAGAGACATGATGTAATTTGTTATGATTCTTATGATAATATATATATATTTCACAATCGCTGATATGTAAGTGCACTTTATTATCTCAACGACAAGGCTGTTTTAAGTTGAAAATGATAAACAGCTAACATTATTTTAAAATGTTTCCTGTGCATATTGTCTCATTATTGGTACCTTTATGCTTACTGATCAGAGTGCTAGAATAACGTCCACGTCTCTTGAGCAGCGTTCACTTCCCAACCACAATTATATGAGAGAGAAGAAAAAATTGAATAACTTTTGGGTGTTTTAAAACATGAAAATATATTACTAGCACATTCTGTCAAGTTCTTGTTCATTTCCTTGCCCCTTCAGAATGAACCCCATGGGGAATTTGATTATGTTTGAGGTAAACTTGTAAATAAATTTGGAAAAAATAGACATTTCTATAATGTTTAGTTTTCCTATTAAAGAACCTTTGTTTTTAGTTTCTAGTTTTATATATCAGTACAGTTGTGTTTTTTTAGTAATTTTAAGCTACGTTTATACCTGAATACTTGTTTTCTTAATTGG
>NW_012144180.1:0-1847 GCF_000956105.1 Propithecus coquereli
GGAAGTTACAGCGTGGAGCCAAGTGCTTGGACTAAACTCCCAGACAGACAGACAGACAAGACCCATCCCCCTCTCTGTTCACACTTCCCAGAGCTGGCTCCAAGACAGACAGTCCTGGAATGCAAAAGTGGCAAGAGGCTTATTTACATACATCTGAAAGAGACAGAGAAAGGATTTAGGATTACAAGTTTTCTGAAAGAGATGTTGAAAGGAAAGAGAAGAGGAAGGAAAGTCCTCTTTCCCCTTTGGCACGAAGGAAAATTTAAAACTCAGATTCTTTTAGATTTGTATTTACCCTCACACACATACTGAAATGCTTGAGATTAGAGCAAAGTTTTAATCAAAGGCAAATTCACAATCAAAACTTGTTATTACTAAAGAAGATTGAACAAGTAAACACTGTAATTCATCTAATAAGAACAAAATCAAACACAAATAATGCAGAAGAAAGGGCCTAATTCTGATTGAAGACAAAATAAAGGAATTGGGAGCAAAAAACAGTAGGTCAAGAAATGAATCCAAAACTTGATTTATAGGGGAAAAGCAGATCAGTCTTTGGCAGCAGTAAAGAAAAGAGGAAAAATACAACTAATCAAAATGAAGAAAGTGGTTACAACTACCAACTCAGACTATAATATTACATGACAACAGAATTGAGAGAAAAAGAGAGAGAGAGAGGGAAAGAGAAATAGAGGCAGGCAGACAGAGACAGAAAGATACAGGAGCTACACTACGAATATTTTTGCTGATGTTTGAATTAGGATCAGGCATGTTCATTATCAGCACTGGGAAAGCTGGAGCCAGTTCAACAAGACATGCAACAATGGGGCTCTCGATAGCAATCAAAAGAGGCAAAAAGTGTATGTTTCAATGGTGCCAGGACTCAGAACATTACCCCAAAATGGCACCTTGGAAGTCACTCTAAGATTGTATAGGAGGTGGACTTTGGCCACCTGCCTGAGCCTTGAGCCAAAGCTTGTCTGCTTACGATACTGAACAAAATACCTAGAAAATAATTAACACCCAGCTTCAAAAGAAGGTACCTCTGCTTTCTTTAACAGGACTTGGCAAGCACTGGAGCAGGGGCCTGCCAGCCCCAGTCAGAGCCTGCACAAACTGGCTGCTGCCAAGGTGAAATCCAAAGTTGACTGCCTGTAGAACTTTTCCTTCATTTTAATGCTAAAAATCATGCCCAAGGGTGGAAATTTAACATGCTAATGAGACGTGCGCGATGTATGAAGAAGCGTGATTGCCAGATGGGCAGCTGCCAACAAAACTTCACCTCCATGTGCTATGATTTCAGTGCTAGTGCTAAATTTTCTTTCTTTCTGCCCTTTAAAAGTTTCCCAGCCTTTGGAGAGCCAGTCTCGTTGCTCCTTAACCAGCTCTGTCTCCCTTTTGTTTGACCAAAGCTCCAATAAAGCCTTACCTGTTTAAGTTTTTTTTTTTTTTAGTCTTGTGCTAACTTCTATTGACTCAGGAACCAAGGTCAGCAATAGATCTTTCCCCCACCTTTCTGTGTGAGAGCTAGCCATAAAGGACCTATCTCATGAGACAGGTGTTCTGTCCTATACCTGGAGGAAAGGAATGTTACACAGAGAGGCCAAGAAGAATCTGAAAAAACAGGCTTTGTTAAGTAACCCCAAGTTTATTACCATTATTAGATCATAATCTTTTTGTCCAATCACACTTGGACACAACTTTTCATTGTTCATCAAACCTAAAAATAAAAATATACAGACAGCTGGGTGCAGTGGCAGGTGCCTGCAGTACCAGCTGTATGGGAGGCTGAGGTGGGAGGATCACTTGAGCCCAAGAGTTCAAGGCCAGCCTGGGCAACATAGCGA
>NW_012144181.1:0-1678 GCF_000956105.1 Propithecus coquereli
CATTCCATCCATGGCAGTATCCCTGACCCCAAGATCACGGGTCAGATGCTCTCTACCAGTTGCGCTATTGGTTTCCCTTTACCTGGCCAGTATCATTCGTTATGTTACGGGCTTGGCCCTGATGGGCATTTGAATTAGCAACCCCACTGAAATTTCTGAGTGCATATTCAGAATTCCTCAGAAAAAGAATTAGATTAACCCAGCTGTGATCATGTATCTGCCCCTGGTCCAAACAGCTTGACTGATCATGGTAGAACTCATGCGGCTCAGGACCCATGCAGCAAAAACTGTGGGAGCTGAAATTTTGAGGGGGCATTGAGGGCAAGTTCTCCAAGAAGACAGTATGAGGAGGGATGAAATGATGGATGCCTCTTGTGTACCTGCCATCAGGTTTACTTTTCAGGGTTCATGCTTTTATCCTTCCATAGATAAGTCCCCTATGATCAGACCACAGACATTTTTTGCAAGATAGACAACAGAGTTTACGGGTGTAAATGAGTTGGCAGACAGTGTAGAGATCTAGGGTCTTTGTTTTGTTTTGTCTTAATAGATGCTATAGTGTGAGGCCCACATGGGTGGGAATTTTTGTAAGCTTGATTTTCTGATTTATCCCAAGCACGTAGAATAGTGCCTGATCCACAAATGAGCACTATATACATTGGGTGAACAAGTGAATCAATGAACTGAGTCCCTGTCGTATGCGCAGAGCTGTGGTTCTTGGCTGGGAGTGCCTCTTGGAATTACTCGGAAAGCTTTTAAAAGTATAGGCTCCCTGGGCATATCTTAGACCTACTGAAATAAACTTTCTGTAGGTAGGGCCAAGGAGCGTACATTTTTGGAAAAGCATGTCTAATAAGAGTAAGCTTTGATTTTTCTCTTGAACATTTGTATAGGTATAGAACTTTAAATAAGTATGAATGGATATTAAGGCTAAAAAATTCATCTGCCCTAAATTAGTCTGCTATTGTTTGTACAGAGGCAAAAGCAGAAAAAAAAAACACTTACTCCAGCAAGGGTGTCCTCGTGGCAGAGCACATTTTCAAATGACGCTGGCAAATCCGCAATGAAGCACACGCGGATCATTTGAGCCCAGAGCATGGCCTCGCAAAGGTCACTGGCACTCGGGCAGTGATGGAAACCAGGTCTACAGTACACTACGCAGTTTATTCTCAGCACAACCACGTGAGATGGTTAGGTTTCACTTTCATTAGAGTAAGCATGTAAGGGCAACGGTGCTAAAAGCCTCGCTTACAGTAAACTTTACCCCGCACTCCTAAGGCGGGTGAAGTGCGGCTCGGACAGGAAGCTCACGAGGTGCTGAGAACCAGAGCCGGGATGGCGAGGCCCCAGAATCCAACTCGAAGGTGGCGAGCAGGCACCTGACAGCGGAAACAAGCTGAGAATGCAGGACTTCCTAAGGGTTCAAAAACAGTGACCCAGGACCTCAGGGATTAGCTACTATCTCATTTTGTAAATGTGAGCTGGCTGGAATCCTCTACCCAGGAAAACACCCCAACAGGGAAGGGCCCCCTTGGCCAGGGAGGTCTCCTGAAGCCCCTCTGGCTCTATGGGCTGCTCGCAGGCTCCCTGCCCCCGCCACCCCACCCCTCAGTGCTTCTCTCAAGGGAACCTCATCTTACATTCCTTGGGGTCGGGGAGGGGGGGCTCTCTTTTTTTC
>NW_012144182.1:0-1098 GCF_000956105.1 Propithecus coquereli
TATTGACAATTTAATTCTAAAAATGTGGATTAAATGAATAGAAGTCAATAAATTTTGTTTTTCTATTCATGTTTACCTTTAAATTATACTTGAAATCTTTATACTATTTTCATAATAAAGCACTGTGGCCCCAAGGAAAAGTTCCTGACTATTTTGTGTGGCAGTCAATGTGTTAAAGTTATTAATTACACAGGAAGAATTATAAGGAGAAACTTACAACAATCCATTAAAGCAATTCATACCATGGTAGGATTTGAGAAACTGTAATTAATGTCACAGCATAACTGCCTATCAATTATGTTTATGCATAATTATTGAATATAATTTTATCTATAACAAGTCAAGGTTGATTGTGATAATTTTTCAGAGATCAACTTCTGAACCAGGAGAACTTTGCATGCAGAAATGAAGGGGTTGTATGGCCAACTTCCAGAATGAAGACATTGACATAGAATAGGCCGGGATTCCTTATCTGAGGAAAAATTACTTTTTAGTATGACACCCAGGATGAGGAACTTCAAGTTCTCATGAGGTCCAGTTATCTAATCAGCTTAGTACTTTTAAGACTAAATCTGCACTTCAGCTCTTTGTTAAATAGCCTGGGCTGTTTTCCAGTAACCACTATGTATGTACAAGTTTCTAAGTTTCAGGTCTGTAGTTCATATATATTTTTTTAATTTTGGTGATACAATAAACCTACAGAAACATATTTATCTAAATGACAAACTTATGTTCAAGTTTTGACTGGTGACATGTCAGTCTCTGCTTTGCACTGTTTGTGATTTGACTGTCAATGAGTGATAAAAAAAAGCGTGAGAATACAGTGCTTATGTTTAGATATATTATTATATGTATTCAGCAAAATTAAGCTGAAAAATCCTAATTTTATTAAGACAAAAATTGATAACGATTATTAAAAGCATCTGCTACGGTTGAATTATTTTACCATTTAGGAAGACGAAACTGTTCTTTGGAGTGATAATTTGCAATTAAAAATCATCAATAGGAAAATACTTTACTTCTGGGATGTGATTAATTTAAGGAAAACAACATCTGCCATAGTAAAGTCATATTAATTTGAATTTTATTTTTACTTTT
>NW_012144183.1:0-1252 GCF_000956105.1 Propithecus coquereli
TTTTTATTTTTTTCAAGTATTTTTGATTCATAGTTGGTTGAATCCATGAATATGCAACCAATGGATACAAAGAGTTAACTGTATCTGATAAGGGGTTAATATCCAAAACATATATGGAACCCACACAGCTCAATAGAAAAAAAAAAAACTGATTTTTAAAATGGGCAAATGTCTTGCTTGAATAGACAGTTCTCCAAAGAAGACACACAGATCAACAACAGGTATGTGGAAAGATGCTCGACATCACTAATTATCAGGAAAATGCAAATCAAAACCACAATGAGATACTGCTCCACATATACCCCTCAGGATGGATCCTCAAAACAACAGAAATAATAAGTACTGGCGAGGATGTGGAAAATTGGAACCCTTTTGCACTGTTGGCAGGAAGGTGAAATGGTGCAATTGCTATGGAAAACAATAAGGAGGTTCCTTAAAAAATTAAAAATAGACCTACCACATAATCCAGCAATCCCACTTCTGGATATTTATTTGAAAGAACTGAAAGCAGAATCTCAAAGAAATATGCACATCCCCATGTCAATTGCATCATTATTCACAATATCCAAGAGACGGAAATAACCTAAATGTCCATCAATGGATGAATGAATGAAAAACAAACGGGGTATATACATATAATGGAATACTGTCCAGCCTTAAAAAAGAAGGAAACCTTGTCACACGCTATAACATGGATGAACCTCAAAGACATTATGCTAAGTAAACCAGTTATATAAGGACAAATACTGTATGTTTCCACTTACATGAGGTATCTAAAATGGTCAAACTCATGGAAGTAGAAAGTAGAATGGTGGTTGCTGGGGGCTGCGGAGAAGGGAAAATGTGGAAATTGCTGTTCAGTAGGGGTAGAGTTTTAGTCATGCAAGATGAAAAAGTTCTAGAAATCTGCTGTACAATAATGTGCATATAGTCAACAATATGTATCGCACACTTAAAATTTGTTAACAGATCTCTTTTTATATGCTTTTTACCACAATTTAAAAAAAGTTAAGTGCCTGGCATAGGAGAATAGTTTGAAAAGACTATGGTATATACATAAAATGGCAAAGCCTTTAAAAAGGATTCTATAAATCTATAGTTAAAGTATGGATGTATGTCTATGATACACTGCCAAGTGAGACAATCAGGTTATGAAACGATATGTATAATAAAATCCAATTTGGGGAGGAAAAAAAATCCCATAGCCCCATGTAGTGCTAGGTACACAGTAGGCACTCAATAAATATTTAAT
>NW_012144184.1:0-1293 GCF_000956105.1 Propithecus coquereli
GAGCAAGTGAAGCTTCCTCTGTATTTACAGCCACTCCCGATTGCTCACATCGCCACATAAGCTCCGCCTCCTGTCAGATCCGCTGCGACATTAGATTCTCATAGGACTGTGAACCCTACTGTAAACTGCACGTGCAAAGGATCTAGGTTGCACGCTCATTATGAGAATCTAATGCCTGATGATCTGAAGTGGAGCTGAGGCGGTGATGCTAGCGCTGGGGAGCGGCTGCAAATACCCATTATCATTAGCAGAGAGGTCTGACTGCACAATAAATGTAATGTGTTTCAATCACCCTGAAACCATACCCTGGCCCCAGTCCATGGAAAAATTGTCTTCCATGAAACCGGTCCCTGGTGCCCAAAAGATTCGGGACTGCTGCTGTATAATCTACACATATCTCTAACCTCTTCATGTCTGAGTTTTCTTAGCTGTAAAATAATTGTATCTTTTGCTCCATAGGATTTTGTTGTAACATCCAAAAAGATTTGGTACAATTTTAAATTAATTATGTAATTATTTGTTTAAATTAATATGATTATACATGTTACTTAGGCAGTCAGTGATATGTGGGAAGAAGTGTGGTCTGTTGGGGGTGAGAAGCTTGAAGAAGAGAGATGATGAGAGCCTAAAAGGAGATATTTACTTGAGAGAGATTTAGTAGGTTTGATGGACCAACTTGATTTGATGGAGCAAAAGGAAGGAGGAGGAGCCAGGGAGGACTTTTGCCTGGGCTTTGATTGATTATGTTTTTTGTTTTGTTTTAACGATGACCACAACTTGAGTTTTGATAGAATGGAGTATGTGACATCTAAATAAGGAAGATTTCGAATTTAGTTTTTAAAAGAATAGGAACTAAAGAACAGGAACTGGATGGCAAGATGGCTGGTAGACTTTCTTAGGCTTTGCCTCACTTTCTAATAATCAGTTGGATTCATGTAGTCAATATAAGGGCTCTATGGTACACTTGATTACAACAGCAGATAATTAAATTTGTGCATTCAATGTTTAATTCCATTGTTGTTTAATGTTATCCTAACGTTAGTAAAAGGTACATGAATTCACTTATATTCAATATGCATGCTATTTATTTAGTGTATACTATATGTCAAGCATAGTGTTAAGTGTTTAAATATATTACTTCTATTACATACAGAAACCCTTTGAGATAGTAGTTATCAACACTGCACAGATGAGGTGACTTTAGCCTCAGAAAGGTAAACGATTTGTTCAAAATTATGCAACCAGTCTTAATAGCACCCTGTTTCTAATCATTTTTTTGTGTGCTTGTGACTC
>NW_012144185.1:0-1614 GCF_000956105.1 Propithecus coquereli
ACCTCTCCCTGCCCCAATGTCGAAGGCGCAGCGAGGACTCGAGCCCGGGAGGGCTGTCGGGCGGCAAGGGAGCAGCGTGTGTTGATGTGGCTCCATGTCCCCCACCTTCCTATTACACAAAAGAAGCCCCGAACCCAGAATGTGTGTGTCCTCTCTTGATTTTGTCATAGCAGCAACCATTTCTCTGTGTGGAGGAACTCAGAGAGGAGCGTGTCTGCAAGCCGTGAATCACAGAAGCGTGACCTCTGCCTGCAGTCTGCACACCCCTAGAGGAACGCATGTGCCATTGGGGGCCAGGGAAGAGAATCTCATTTCCAAGCAACTTTTTGGGGTAGCAGATGTTAGGGAGGGGAAGGGGAGAATATATGCATCTTTTCCTTGAGCAGTTTAGGAATTCATACAATTTTTCCTACATCTTATCCAAAAAAAAAAACAAAAAACAAAAACCATGCCTTAAGATAATAGGCCAAATTATAAATGCTAAATTTTTGAGATCTCAATTCAAAATTTCCTTCCCTGCAGTCAAATAAATCACTTTTCTTGAGGCTTCTGGGTAGGTGCCTTGGAGTATCACAGGTGGGAGTTGTCCGTATGGGGTCAACGGCCAGGGGTCAAGCTGAGTCTCATAACGTAGATAGCTGCTGAGTTGTCACTGGCAGACACACTGGTTCCTGGTGCAGGGAGGTCCTCCCTGTCCTGGCAGGTGCTAGGAGAAGGGGGCAGTGGCAGTCGTGCTGGGGCGGAGCAGCTGACGCTCCAGAGACCACCTGCCTCATGGGCTGTCTTCAGACGATGACTCAGCTCCTCCCCCGAGCCTGGGCGCTCACTCAGCGCCGCTTCTGGCTCAGTGCTCTCTCCCAGGAGCCTCCTGAAATTTCTCATCTTTCCCCTGTGCCTCTCTGCCTAAACACTTACCCAGGGACTTTGTGTTTTTGCTATTGAGGAAGATGGGGAAGGAACCCTTTCCTCTCTTGAATGATTCTGGATGTATCCCTCAGAGACATTCACTCAAAGGTAATGTTTATGCTTCCAAGACACCATGTTCTATAATAGTATAAACAGATTTAGCATCCCAAATCCGAAATTCAAAATTTTTCAAAATCCAAATCTTTTTGAGTGCCGACATGACGCACAAAGGAAATGCTCATTGAGCATTTTGGATTTCGGATTTTGGGATTTCGGATGTTCAACCAGTAAGTACAGTGTGAATATTCTAAAATCCAAAAAAAAAAAAAAAAAAATCTGAAATCTAAAACACTTCTGGTCCTAAACATTTCAGATAAAGGATGCTCAGCTTCTCCTATATGATGTATAATACTATGCATTAATATTTATGTTAGTGTATAATCTGCTTAATGTCTTGGGAGTTTGGAAACACAAAAGTCCAGAGAATCACAGGCTATTCCCTGCTACCTGCCCTGTCACAGCCTCCCCGAGACATATCCAAACCTGGTTATCTGCGAGAAATTATCTGCTTCCATGGGGAAGCAGGTAGAAGGGAAGGAAGGGGATAAATAGTGGAAAATAAAAATATCTACAAAAGACTTGTACATAAATGTTCATAGCAGCTTTATTCATAATAACTAGAAGCTAGAAACAGCACATCAGTAACTG
>NW_012144186.1:0-1343 GCF_000956105.1 Propithecus coquereli
AGCTGAAAAAAATGTACAAGTTTTCTAACAATAAAGTACTACTGAATACCAAAACAGACTAAATTAAAACAAGCAAAATAAAAATTTTTGACACCTAGATATAAGATTTCAGAAAGCCAATATGAGGAAATATTAGTAATTTAGGAGACAGTAAAAAAAATCATTTAACTACAAAGGAATAAGAACTAAACTGACATCAGACTTGTCATCAGCAATACTGAATGCTAAAGGAAAATGACAAATACCCTCAAAGTTCAGGGCAAAAGTTATTTTTACCCTGGAATTCTATTGCCAGCTAAACTAGCAATCAGCAAGGATGGAGAAATAAAGACATTAATTCCGAGCAAAGACAGAGAAAAGACATTCTTGCTAAAATAATTATATGAAGATATATTACAGGTACAAAACAGCAAAAGATCCTAAGAAGGAACCCAGATAAGTAAACCAGCAAAGCTCCAAAATATAAGAAAAACTCATGGGCAGGCTAAAATAATTGAGGCTCAATCATCTTTATTATAAATATGTTATCTGTCCCAGATAATTACAATTTAGCAGTTAGCAGATTTAAAAGTTGCAGAATATGTGGCAGAAATAAAGAAAACTATCAATTAGGAAAAACCTGGCAAGTTTCAAGATGGGTCAAATGACAAAAATGTCATTATATATGCACAATAAAGAAAAAACACACCTTATAATAAAGTAGCATAGAAAGGTTGAAAATTGAGGGATAAAAAAATGACTTAATAGGCAAATGCTAACCCAAAAAGAGGGTAGGGGTATATATATGAAATCTATATAGAACATATAAAAAAAGAATTCAAATTGAAAATCAAGTAATGGGACAAAAAAAGATATTTCCCATTGATAAAAGGTACAAACCACTAGAGATATATATCTTTGATGTGCCTAAATAATATCACTTAAAATCACATAAAGCAAAAACAGATTTAAAGAATTCAGAAAGAAACTAATAAACCCACAATCAGAGATAAACATGCCTCTTTCTAAAATCTTCAGATAAAGAAAAGTAATAAGGAATGCATGTTCCAAATAACATTTACAATAATAAAAAATAAATATTATATACTCAATAAACCCAAAATATAAATTTTTCACAAATATATCCCACATACATTAATACTGACCATGTATATGATGACAAGAAAATCTTAATAAATTCAAAGCCAAAAAAAAAAAATCACACAAGGCCATACTCTCTGGCCACAATGTAATAAAGTTAGGCCGGGCATGGTGGCTCACGTCTATAATCCTAGCACTCTGGGAGGCCAAGGCAGGTGGATCCCTTGAGCTCAGGAGTTTGAGACCACCCTGAGCAAGAGCGA
>NW_012144187.1:0-1733 GCF_000956105.1 Propithecus coquereli
GGGAGCACCGTGTCCTCCCAGGAGGTCCCTGTCCCCGCTCCTGCAAGGGCCTGTTTCGTCACCTGCACAATCCTGGGGATGTCCCTGCCCCTCTCCCGCCCCCAAGTGTAAACTGACCCTCTGGGAGGGGCTGGGAGGGCCCCAGGGCTTCACCCTCCCTGCAGAGTCCCCACCTCTGCCCTCGCTGCGGGGTCTTCCGCGTCCCCATCCCTGGGTCCTGTCCTCCCTGGAGCAGGAGTACTGGAGGCAGCCAGGGAGTCGGTTGTCTGCTGTGTTCTCCACGGCAGCGGCTTCTGCAGCTGAAGAGCTTTTCAGACACTCAGCAGGTAATTCACAACTCACAGTGAACGCGGCATTACCGCTTACGGATGCCTCACAACTGCGATACGGGGGAGCATCTCTGATCGGATGATCGTAAGGAAGAAGGATGGCCCCACACCCCTCCCGAACAGCGGTGCACGTTGCGTTGCTCACAGAGGTGATCAGACTTCAATGAGCTTCCGCATCTAGAACACAGGGCACATCTGGAACCCGCTGTCAGTGTTGATCTCACGGGGTCCTGGGTGGCCAGGGGCACTGTCCAATATCAAAAGAACTTTAAAAGCCAGTCCCTTACTGGTGAGGTACTTCCTGACTCAGGGACAAACATCGATGGAACCAATCCAGAGACAGGGGCTCATGGCGCAGGCCTCCTTACGCTAACGTGGCAGCTGGTGTTTCTCTTTTCCCTCCAAGGCTGGGGGTTAGCAGCTTGAAGACAAGGGCAGTCCTGTCTGTAAACCGTAAACCCGACTGCATTTGCATAAAGCAGTAGCCTGTCCCTTCCTGCCTTAAATCCTGGTGCTCGCTTCTCTTCCTTACCAATAAACATCCTTCGTGGCATTTTTTTTTTTTTCAGAGCAGGGCACTTTTGTTTGCATGAAAAATCTGTCAGGCGGATATCTTTTCTCCTCGAAGATTTCCTTAGCATCTGGGAACCCGTCTGTTGCCTCCTGGGTGGCAAAAATGCTTCTCCTGTTATCTTGACGCTTTTAAAGCCAAACCTCTTTCTAAAATTATCAAACCGTCCTTTGCTGGCATTAAATACTCCTGCTTAGATCCTTCACCTTCCTTTTGCTTTAATTGTCATCTAATGACTTCACTTCTTCTCAAATTGTATCAGCGTCGATGGGGATGCCTTTCTTATGGCAATCGTGCACCCACATAAATGCTGCATTTTCAATATGCAGCAAAAGGGTATTTTGCCAAAAATGCAAGGTTTTCTCTTTTGGTGGCATAGCTGCAGCGACAGCTTCATAAATTTCCTTTCCTTTTCTCTTTTAAACAATGGACGTACGTATCCTGAAAATGGTGGGAAACTGCAGCTGCCGACCTCCATCTGTGGTATGAATACATATCAAGTAATTCGACTTTTCCCTGCTTCTTGGGGACACTTCCAGCATGACCAGTGGCACTGTGTGTGGCTTCTGTGGTTTTGCACGAAACATGATAAAAAACACACGAGAACCGTGAGACATCACTTTTTACTGCAGTATATAATTTACTGGAGAGATAAACTGCTCACTCGGAGGTGATGAGCGTCTCACGGTGTTTAGAGCGAATACTCACAACACCTGAGCTCGCCGCAGGTGAGCAGTCACCAAGGTGACTATGAGGTTATTGCCGGAATACAGTGTGGACTACGAGTAGTTTGTGCAGTTATGACTTAATACTGCAGTTTTACATTTGTTTAC
>NW_012144188.1:0-1145 GCF_000956105.1 Propithecus coquereli
ACTTTTTTCATACCTAACAAAGCTAAAAATATGTTGCATCAGGGAGGTAATAACAACAACAAAAAAAACAATGATGTGAGTTCAACAATTCCACTTTTGTATTCAATTCGTCGCCTTTGCCTTTGTCTGCTCTGATTGGTTCAAGGGTAGCCCTTGGAAGTTGAATCACTGGCCAGTTTGTCTGAGCCCCAACTTTACTGGGAAAAAGTATCTTGGCAAATTAATAAATGAATAAATATTAAGCACCTACTATATGTCAAGTGTAATGCCAAGGCATTGAAAAGACTGCAGTGAACAAGATGGACCCCAATATTTCCAGACTTTATTCAGTTAGTCTACTGGGGAGGAAATTTATTATGAAGAAATTGCAGGTGTGATGGATTTTACAAAGAGAAATTACATAGTGCCATGTTCTAGCGGTCCTCTCTGTCTAAGGATAGTCCCTCCTCAATCCTTGAGTGTTTACCTGCCTTTGCCTTTATTGCTGCCAGCCTGCTTTCTCAGACTCTCAGCAACTTGGTTTCCTTTGTGCTCCTTAGGTATCTTAAGAGTTCCTTGTTCATAGGAATTTATTTTCACCCTGGACCTATTATATTCCAAGAGCCCTAGCCATCAAAGATCTGAAAAGCCAGACAAAAGTTCTGTTATGATTTTGACATCCTAGAAAATTTCTGCTAACCTGATACCTACCTCCACGTTGGAACCAGAGGTAATTTTTTTTTTTTTATTTATCACCAAAATGCTCACCTCTCAATAATACCCAGAAAATATTATGGACCTATCTTTATAATCAACCTTTGACAATATTACTCAGGAAGTAATACTTTCCTTAACCAACTTCCTCTAACTCCAGTTACTCTGCTAAGATTGATCACTACTACACTATATGTGAAGCAACTTGAAATTTCCCACAAATTATGGAACAGTGACTTCCTGACAAATTTTATAGAATTCACAGAAAAAATATGTAAGATGTCAAACTATTCATTAGGCATTTTTACCTGGTTTAGGTCAGAGAATAAGGTGTTGAAGAATAATATTCAAATGAACTTGATATGTTGTGAACATGTGGTTGTTATATAATGGAATGGCAATGAAGTAGGAATAGATAATCTACTTTTTCATTTGGACATTTTAAAGTAACA
>NW_012144189.1:0-1053 GCF_000956105.1 Propithecus coquereli
GTCCCGGCTTGGCAGCTTCCTGGCTGTGCAACCAGGACAAGTGAGCTAATGTCCCCACTCTGCCTCTGTTTCCTTATGTAGAAAATAGGGCCAAGAGCAATACCTTCATAAAGGAGAGTTGGGAGGATTAAGGAAGTTAATATAATGATCATTTATTCAGTTAGTACATACCTAGTATGTGCTGGGTCCTCTCCTAGGCAGAAGACAGCAGTGAGCAAAAGAGAGAAACCCCCATCCTCCTATAGCGCATATTCTAGCACGAGGGCACAGATAATAAATTGCAAGTAATAAGACAAAATAAAGCAAGGGAAAAAGAATAGTAGCATCTGGGGCAGCCAGTTAGGCTGTTAAATGTGGCGGCCAGGGTAGGCCTGGTTAAGAAGGACATTTTGGAAACTGTTAAAGAAGTGAGAGAATTCACCATATAGAAATATGGGGCAAGGGCTTTCCGAGCAGAAAGAGCATCCCACGCAAAGGGCCTGGGGCCGGAGGATGCCTGGTGGAATGGGGAGCAGCAGGGAGGCTGGAACCGCTGCAGTGGAGGGAGCTGGGAGATCACGTGATGATGACAGATGACACAGGGCAGGTCATGCAGGGTGCAAAGGCTGCTTCAGAAGAAGTAAAGGGGAGGAAAGCGTGGAAGGGATCAGGGGTGCTGACGTGTGTGAGGAGCCACTCTGCTTCTGTATTTAGGACAGACTCTGCAGGGTGTCGGCGGGGGGTGGGGCAGGGGGTGGAGTCAAGGGTAAGGAACAAAGCAATCACTGCAGCAACAAAAATAAATAAGTGGGATCTAATCAAATTAAAAAGCTTCTGCGCTGCCAAGGAAACTATCATTAGAGTGAATAGACAGCCCACAGAACGGGAAAAAATATTTGCTCTCTACACATCTGATAAAGGGCTGATAACCAGAATCTATCTAGAACTCAAAAAAATCAACAAGAAAAAATCAAACAACTGGTTTCCATTATTAAGTATAGATTTTTATTATAGATTAATAATTAATTATAATTATAAAGTTGTATACATATTAGTAATAGATTTTTCCCTATT
>NW_012144190.1:0-778 GCF_000956105.1 Propithecus coquereli
TAAGAGAGTTCAGAGCTTGTTTAGCTGTTGGCTCTCTCTTTTATACCTGTTGTCTAATGGCAACTGCTACTTAGCACATTTTTAAAAATCTGTGATGGGTCAATGTTGTGCTTTGGTTGACGATGGCAGCATGTCTCTGAAAACTCTCTGTGATAAGTGCAAAATTGTCCACCTCTGTCTCATTCATTATGGACTCTGGGAAGCAGAATACCCTTTATTGCAACAACGATTTCATGTCCATAGAAAATTTCTGAGATCAGTGTGAAGTAGGTAAACTGTATCTACCATTTAGAGAAAGAGATGTATCCTTTGTACAAAAAGTGACTTACTTTGCAAGGCTTAAGGAAAAGAAATAATCAGGGACTATAAATGCGTTAAGGTCTAAATGCAGCTCTTCTGACACTTAACCAGATTTTAAACTGCTGTGCTAGTCCCTAAGCACAGAACCTGCTCCAGACACATTGGGATTTAAAGCTAAAACTTTCCAAAATAGTCGCTTCCCTCAGTCTTTAAGCAGCGAAAGATTGGTCTGCTCTGATTGCAAGACCTCAGCCACAAAACTGGGAGGGAGTGGCTTTTCCTGTCACTGTCCCAGGAAGTAAAATGTGCCTCAGTTAGTCTCTAGTTGTGCCTCCATAAAAATCACGTTGCTAAAAGGAAAAAAAAGGTCTTTATGTTTCCACGAAGGATTGCGGTTCTAGAAGAGCACTCGGGGCACATCGCCACACCCGGTCTGGGATCCACAGAGACTTTCTGGTCTTCATTATTCACCGTAAGT
>NW_012144190.1:3328-4103 GCF_000956105.1 Propithecus coquereli
AACTGCTGTGCACAGAACCTGCTCCAGACACATTGGGATTTAAAGCTAAAACTTTCCAAAATAGTCGCTTCCCTCAGTCTTTAAGCAGCGAAAGACTTGGTCTGCTCTGATTGCAAGACCTCAGCCACAAAACTGGGA
This sequence comes from Propithecus coquereli, assembly GCF_000956105.1. NCBI lineage: Eukaryota > Metazoa > Chordata > Mammalia > Primates > Indriidae > Propithecus > Propithecus coquereli. The sequence goes on from NW_012144190.1 coordinate 3,467, forward strand.
GGGGGTGGATTTTCCTGTCATTGTCCCAGGAAGTAAAATGTGCCTCAGTTAGTCTCTATTTGTGCCTCCAGAAAAATCACGTTGCTAAAAGGAAAAAAAAGGTCTTTATGTTTCCATGAAGGATTGCGGTTCTAGAAGAGCACTCGGGGCACATCGCCACACCCGGTCTGGGATCCACAGAGACTTTCTGGTCTTCATTATTCACCGTAAGTTTGTTGTTTTCACCCCTGCTCAATTGATTTAGTTCTGCATAATTTAAATTGATTTGTATAATTCCTCCGTGATTTCATGGGCTACTCTCTTCTTTATGTGGATTTATTGATCAATATCTACCATATAAATTGGCTAATTTTTTTATTGTTGTCATAGAACATTTTCTTCCCAAGAACATTTTAAACAGATTTGTGTGCATATACTATATGAAATCCATGTTCCTTTCTCACTCTCCCACTTTTCTGCCCATGCTCAATAACACTGGGGCCACATGCGATTGATTACTAAATATCCTTCCAGAAATGGTTTGGATTTAATATAGGATTCTAATATATTTTCCAAATATAGAATATATGTATTCTGATATATTTTCCAAATTTCAGTGCCAGTTAAATATCCTTCCAGAAATGGCTTGGATTTAATA
>NW_012144190.1:6184-6520 GCF_000956105.1 Propithecus coquereli
GTTAAGCTATCCCTCCTATTATGATCAGTATCGTGTATGTGTGTGTGTGTTTACCTGTACAGGACATTTGCAAATACTGGCAATTGGTTATAAAACACATTGTTTTTTCACACATATTTTGCTGATCGAATTATTTGAAATATTAAGACATCCCATGTAGAGTACGGGTTTCTCTGAATTTCTTCACATCTTACTTTATATCCTTTATTCTCTTGTAGTATTTCTTCTACTTTTATTTAATTGTGTGGTTAACTGGTACAATTACACATATTTTCTGAAGTGATTTTTACCCAACAATTAGAAATATAACACCCTCTCTAGAAAGAAAAATCTATA
>NW_012144190.1:12113-12741 GCF_000956105.1 Propithecus coquereli
TGAGCCACCATGGAGCTGTCGGTATTTTCTATTGTCTTTTCTTTTTTAAAAAAGTACTTAGTTAACAATCATTGAACATACTCGAGGTATGGAATGTGATGATTTGATATATGTATACAGTGCCTTGTGCAATGATTAGCGCAGTCAAATCCATTAGCACATCCATCGCCATCAACATTGCACATTAGGGCCCCTGAGCTTGTTCCCCTTAGGACTTAGAGCTGGTGTCAGTGTTTCCTGATGCAGCGAGTGTGTCAGGGATGAACGAGGAGGGGCGTAGGGGAGGTGTGGCTGGGAGAAGGCAGACAGCTGACCCCACCAGCCACACCTATACACACATGCTCACACATGCACGCACGGACTCACACACATGTATGCTCGCACTCACATGCACTCACACCCGCACACTTGCACTCCATGCACACTCACACACACATGCACCCTCGCACACACTCACGCATGCACTCACACAGGACAGGAGAGCCCGAGCCCACTGTGGGCTGGGATGTGTCTGTCGTCTCCACCGCATTCACAGGGTCAGAGGCGCTCTCATCACTCAGATTAAAACTAAAATTACCCTTCTCACCACTAGGTGGCGGAAGTGTCCGTTTGGCTTAGCTCCTGTGGG
>NW_012144190.1:14381-15837 GCF_000956105.1 Propithecus coquereli
GATGCGCTGGGAACAGCGAGGCTTTCTGACTCGTGCCGGCCGACTGATTAGAACAAGGACGGTGTTGTAGCCCCCACTCAAGACGCACGGGCTCCTGAGGACTCGGCTGACGTTGAGGTGCAGGCCCCACCCCCACTGACAGTCCTGGGCTCTGGGCAATCGCAGGTGGACCCAGACACTAAGGCAGCCCCTCTCCAGCCACGTCCACCACCTCTGACTGTCCCGTCTTCTTCCCGGCTCCCGCTCCTGACCTGACCACACCCACCTCCCAGGTTAGCCTCCCCCGTCTGACTACCAAGCTCCGTCACCGGAAGCAGAAAGGAGGAAATGGATTAACCAAGGCAGCACTTTTGATCAGGACACCTGGCTATGGTGGAAGCCCAACCTATGCCCTGTCCTGCCCCAAAATCGCCAGCGCACCAAATCGTCCCTCATTCATGACCTCTCACATTGAAATCCTGATAAAATGACCCAGTGGGCACACAAGTACTTCTGCGTTCCATCTCCCACAGTCTCTGAACAAGTTTTTGAAACTTTTAAAATACGACACAACATGACCCCAGGAGAACTGTCAGCCCGCCCCAGGTCACTTCCCTTGGCCACAGGACCTTTCGGTGTCCGGCAACGTGACTTTATACAACTTCCCCCTTCTCAAAAACACAGAATACATTTGTACCAGTCATAGTGGCATCAACAAACCTAATGATCCCAGCAGTTTCCGGAAGAAAGTCAGGGGCAGCGGTTGGGAAAGTGTCTGCTGAGAATGTCGCGGGGAGGACACAGGGTCGGGTGCAGGAGGAGGTCTGCGTGTCTGCAGAGGACTCTGCCTCCACCCCTCTGTGCTGCTGCCCTCCGCCCTTTCTTGACCCTCCTTGACCGTCCCTCCCTCCGTCCTCTCCCTGTGACGTGAGGCTCAACCCCCAGGGCAGGTTTGAGCTCACGTCTGTTTGCACCTCGTGCTCTGCTCCTCTGTCTTGGGACACTTTTTTTTTTTTTAACCAGCACATTCCTTGTTCTGTGCGATTGATTTTCTATCTCTTCAGCTCAAAGCATGGAACTGGGTTTAAATAGCTAGATAAATGGACAAAAATCAGATTCCTGCTTGGATAAGATCCGTCCAAAATGAGCTCTTATACCTGTCACCCTTCATCAAATTCTAGCTCTATAATTTCTCTATAAATATCATCACTAGGAATCAACACACACGTGTTTGATGGAAAAGTCTGGTGGTGTGCTGACGAACTGGCTCTCTGGGGAAACATGGTTTGTCTGTCTGTTTGTTTGTTTGTCTGTTTGTTTGTTTGTTTGTTTTGAGACAGGGTCTTGCTCTGTTGCCCAGGCTAGAGTGCCAGGGCATCAGCCTGGCTCACAACAACCTCAAATTCCTGGGCTCAAGCAATCCTCCTGCCTCAGCCTCCTGAGTAGCTGGGACTATAGGCCTGAGTAGCTGGGACTA
>NW_012144190.1:19214-21872 GCF_000956105.1 Propithecus coquereli
GAGGTGGGAGGGACAGTGAGGAAACAAAGGTTCCCAGGGCCACATGCCCAGACTGTGAGAGACAGTGGGACCTGCAGGGTCAGGACAGGACAGGGGAGGTGTTGGAGGAACCAGCTCTGCAGCCCACAGCGTGTCCTTCTCTCCAGGTGTGTCTAGGAAGCCCTCCCTGCTCAGCCCGCAGGGCCTTGTCCTGGCCCCTGGACAGAACCTGACCCTCCAGTGTCGCTCTGATGTCGGCTATGACAGATTCGCTCTGTCCCAGGAGGGGGGACGTGGCCTCCCCCAGCACCCTGGCCAGCAGCCCCAGACTGGGCTGTCTCAGGCCGAATTCCCCCTGGGCCCTGTGAGCGGCTCCCACGGGGGCCAGTACAGATGCTACGGTGGACACAACCTCTCCTCCGAGTGGTCGGCCCCCAGCAACCCCCTGGACATCCTGATCGCAGGTGAGGAGCCCAGCAGGGTCAGTCAGGAACCCACACTCTGCACAGGCCCTGCCAGGGGAGCCCCAGGGAGTGTTGGCCAGATGAGGGGTAGGGGTCTTAGGGAGGGAGGGACAGAGAGAGACAGGGGTGACAAGGGAGGGGGAGACTTAGAGATCACAGACACGGACAGAGACTGAGGGTCCTCAGAGAGAGGCCCTGGGGTGGTGTCAGCTCAGAACGAGTTGGGGGCTGCCCCCACCCCTCCTTCCTCTCTCTAGGACAGATCCCTGACAGACCCTCCTTATCGGCACAGCCGGGCCCCATGGTGGCCTCGGGCGAGGACGTGACCCTGCTGTGTCAGTCATTGAGGAGGATGGACACTTTCCTTCTGACCAAGGAGGGGGCAGCCGATCCCCCCCTGCGTCTCAGATCAGAGTCCAGAGCTCAACAGTACCAGGCTGAATTCTCCATGAGTCCTGTGACCTCAGCCCACGGGGGCACCTACAGGTGCTACGGCTCACTCAACACCTCCCCCTACCTGTTGTCACTGCCCAGTGACCCCCTGGAGCTCGTGGTCTCAGGTGACGACCCCAACCCCATCCTCCCTAAGCTCAAAGGGTCAGCTCAGGGCCCTGCCCCAGGTGAGTTCTGGGACAAGAAGTGAGGGGGAGAAGAGGGTGGACCCCAGGGGAGGGTCCTGCCATGAGAGGTGGAAATAGCCAGGACCCCCTATCCCTGGGCACCCACCCCTGAAGTCTCAGTCAGGGTGCAGGGCAGGGAGGGTGGAATGAGTCCTGGGTGGACCTCAGAGGAAACGTGATGAGACTGAGGGTAGAGGACAGAGGCCCCACCCACCCACCTCCTGATGTCTCCTTCTCAGAATCAGAACCTCCGAGTGTCCCAGCCCCTCACCCCCAGGTCCTGACCCAGTGGCTGAAGGAAGCAGTTACCCTGATCCCAGAGGATCTTCCATACTCATCTCAATCCTATGCCCAATATTGAGGGGAGGGGTCTGCTCCCCAGAGGACCAGGGAGCAGGGTGGACATTAAGGTGGGTCCACGGGGCTTCTGGGGCTGGGGCAGCTGTGACATCTGTGGTGGTCAGAAGGGAGGGGCGTGTCCGAGGACCAGGCAAGAAGGAGGGACCAGAGCTCAGGGGTGGAGGGGCTCAGTCTCCCCCGCTCCCTGAGCAGGACACCCAGGAGCCATCTCGACTCACCAGGGAGCCAGGACCAGGGGAAGGAACAAGGCAGGTGCTTAGTCCAGGAGTCGGGTGGGAGGAAGACTGGGAGACGGGTGGGGTCTGCGTTGGCTCAGCCTCTCCTTGGGAGGAGGAACTTCTGAGAAAGCCTTTTCCCCTCTTGCCCTGGGTTCCCCTCTGAATCAGGGGGAGCTACTCGGGAGTGTCCTCCAAAGACCCTTCAGTTCTGACCCCCTGGGGCATCTGGGATGTGGCTGATCCTAGACCTGCTCCCCTTTCCAGCCCTCTCTGGGTCTGTCCTGCTTCTCCCAGGAACTGAGACGTGTCAGGGTTTAAAAACCGAGGAAGACAGGGGCAGGTGCATGTGGTTTGTGTTCATTAGTGTTGGAATTTTCATCTTAATATGAGGAAGCCACATACTATGGAAGTAGCAAAGATTTATAAAACTCCAGTGGTTTAGAATCACCTCTCCCTCATGTATCACACAGCATCTCTCATATTTTCTACTAAATCCACACCCATGCAGCTCTTCATGACACCCAGGCGCCTCACCTGTCTGGGACGATGTGCAGGGAGCATAAGGAGGAGAAGGGGCCGGGTCCGCACAGTTTGCTGTCCAGGCCAGACTTCGAAACAGGGAAGATGCCGGGGCTGATGGAGAAGGAGGACAGGCTGGGTCTGTTAGAGAGAGGACAGACAGATTGCAACATGCTACCCCTATTCCTAATTCCCAAGAGACCCCGAGGATGGAGCCCCTCACCCACACATGTGGGGTCTCTGATCCCTCTCAGGACAGGAGGCTGCTCAGGTCTGGGTGGGATCTCACTGTGGTGAGGGTGGAGCCCACACCAGACACGCTCCTTCAGAGAGAGGCTCCCCAGGCTGCGGGTACCACTGGGCACGGCCCCTCCTGTGCTCCCCTGGTGGCCTCTGTGCTCAGTGCACACCTGAGACTAAGGAAGGACCTGCACCTGCTCACTGGGGCAAGTTGGGGAATCATTGTGCAGCACGTCTTGTGTGTAATTCATTTCTACT
>NW_012144190.1:21922-24388 GCF_000956105.1 Propithecus coquereli
TGTGGATACGACTCCATTTCAGGAACGTTCATATCTCTTCTTCTGCTCATGATGTTGAGGATCTGCGTATTTCAGACACACTGTATGTGCATTTCTCAGCGTTGGGAGGAGTTGGGGGCATCCATTGTCCACCTAGACTAGGCGTCGCTGCGCCAGGATCCTCTCATGACCCCACCCCTCCTGTCTTAACCTGGTCTGTAATTAACCAGGATCGAGCCCTCCCATCCCCCAGACACCACTGACCCCACTTCCACTGTGAGGATGGGGGTCCTGACCACACGCTCCAAATGAGGAAACTAAGGCTCAGAGATGGGAATTTACTGCCCAGCTCACACAGACAGTGGAGGACAATCACAAATTAAATAAAAATCAACTCCCCACCCAACAACCCAAATCAGAGCTCAAACACAAGTAATTGCTCCCAAAACCCTGAACAGCGGTTGAGGTGCAGCGTGATGCCCGAGGAAACCAGGGGCTGAGGAGGCAGCAGCGGCTTAGACGTTGGTTCCCAGGGAGGGGCAGGTGACGCTGCTGCCGAAAACAGTCAAAGGGGAGGGGAAGCCCGAGAAGGGGATCGTTTGTTGGAACGAAAACCCACAGTCCACGGCCAGGAGAGGAGTCGTTTCTCTCCCCTTGTTGCCCCATATGTTCCCTTTGTGCTCACGGCCACACGGCAGCTCAGCGTGACCTGCACCGTCACATGCTCATGTGTCTCTGCTGGTCCGAGTCTGCCGTGGGCACGAACCTGCAGCTTCCCTGAGGCATCCCCAGGGTGGGGAGACGACTGCCTAGTGAGGACCCGCAGCGCTGGGCTGAAGGAGGGAGGGAGGCTCCGTGGGGAGGACTGAGAGGGAGGATGGGCCCTCATCACCCTCACCTGGGAGGGACCAACGTAGAAGGCTCTGGGTCTGTTTCCTTCTGTGTTCTGACCTTCAGTAAGATGAGGAAAGATGAGGCAGGCGGTGGCTGGGGGTCAAGGAGACCCCATTTCTGTCTGAAATGTCTGCAGAGAGCTAGTGCCTGCCCCAGCTCCAGCCCTGGGGAAATGAGAACCAGGCTTCTGAGGATGGCAGTTCCCCTTCCTGTGAGGCTGCTGATGGGACAACCCCATGACAGGAAGGACCCAGCTTCCCTCCCAGTAGCCACAGCCCTAAGTGTCTATCTGTCCTACAGGTACCGTGGTCTCGTCCATCTGCCCAGCTGGGGCCAGTGGGAGGAGACGTCATGACCCCCACCGTCATGGCCCTGCTCTGCATCGGTGAGATGGGAAGAGGGGAGGGGACACCTGATCTGGGAGGGACCCCACCCCGCAGCCAGGCCCTGCCCTAGCAGGAGACCCCAGGGGCTCAGGAGGCTCCAGGAGAAGACAGGACATGCTCAGCCTTCAGGGGACAAATGTCTCACAAGGAACTCTCTTCCAGGATTGAGTGTGGGCCCTAGGACTAACGGGCAGGCAGGTGAGTCTGTCCCCAGCTGTCCCAGGTCCCTCCTCCTCACTGGGGACAAGGGGACACCCCTGGGCACCTGGGGATGGGGAATATCAGTTCCGGGCTGACTGATGGGGAAGTCTGGCGGATCCTGGGCTGAGAGCTGGGATCTGAGGGGTGGGGACTTTTTTTGAGCCAGCCTCTGATTTCCTTCCAGGGACCCTCCCCAAACCCACCCTCTGGGCTGAGCCAGACTCTCTGATCACCTGGGGGAGCCCTGGTACCATCTGGTGTCAGGGGACCCTGGGTGCCGAGAAATACCGTCTCGATAAAGATGGAAGACAAGAGCCCTGGGACACACAGAAACCACTGGAGCCTGGGGACAAGGCCAAGTTCAACATCCCATCCATGACAGAGCATCACGCAGGGCGATATCGCTGTTACTATTACAGCCCTGATGGATGGTCAGAGCCCAGTGACCCCCTGGAGCTGGTGGTGACAGGTGAGAGGACACTTAGGGGTCCCAGCCCCAGACTCTGCGCTCAGAATGGGAGTCAGGGCGTCTGCTCTCAGGGGTGACTCCCTCTCACAGCCCAGCCCTGGGGGTGATGTGGGAGGTGTGAGCCCCATTCAACACGCTGCCTCCTTCTCTCCTAGTACCCTACGGCAAACCCACCCTCTCAGCCCTGCCAAGCCCTGTCATGACCCCAGGAGGGAACGTGACCCTCCAGTGTGGCTCACAGGAGGGATTTGGCAGGTTCATTCTGATCGAGGAAGGGAACAAGCTCTCCTGGACCCGGGACTCACAGAGAACCTCCTACAGGCAGTACCAGGGCCTGTTCCCCGTGGGCCCCATGACCCCCAGCCACAGGTGGACGTTCAGGTGCTACGGCTATTACAAGAACTCCCCACAGGTGTGGTCAGAACCCAGTGACCCCCTGGAACTACTGGTCTCAGGTAAAGAGATTTCATCCTTTCCCACTCATTTTTTTTTATTTCAGCATATTATGGGGGTACAGATGTTTAGGTTACGTATGTT
>NW_012144190.1:24438-24792 GCF_000956105.1 Propithecus coquereli
CGGGACCATTGGCGACACTGTCCACCTCCCCACCCTGCCCTGCGGGACCCGCACACGCTTCTCTCACACATTCCTCCCGGCACCGCTCGTGTTTCGGCCTCAGGTCTCTGCAGTGCCTTTCTCAGCGTTCCCGTAGACACCTCCTGCCTCCACCTGGGGCGGCCACCACACCTGTGCAGCCCCCTCAGGGACACACTGACAACCCCACCTGCCTCCCAGTGCTCAGAGCTGACTCGGCTGCTGTCCTGCTCCCTCCTGGGTCCACCTTGCTGCAGGATGGGAGTGACCTGCTCCTCTGCTCCCCTCCAGAGGGTGTTTGTTACAGGACACGCTCCACCTCCTTCACAGGTTGGC
>NW_012144190.1:26917-27385 GCF_000956105.1 Propithecus coquereli
TCTTGCTCGGGCTGGTCTCCAACTCCTGTCCTCAAGCGATCCTCCCACCTGAGCCTCCCAGAGTGCTAGGAAAATAGGCGTCAACGACCACACCCGACCAATGAAATGTTTTTTAAAAAGCATTTATTTCTGGTATTTGCTGATTACCGTGTGTACGTACTCCCTTCATGGCCAACTTCAAGGTTCCGATGTGACTGCTCCTCGCTCTACCTGATTTTGGCATATGTGCGGGGTCCTGGAAACAATATCCAAGGAAACAGAGGGATGATTGTATTTAGAGACAATTTTCACCAGTTGTTTTACTTTGTTTTTTTCTTGGTTTTCCTTAGGTTGAATCCCTGGATAAGATAGCTCACGTCAGGCTGCCAGTCTTGAGGACACGCTGCACCCCTCTGTCTGGAATCCTCCTAATAAACGCTGTGGACCGAACACCTGGCGTCCAGCGCCTCTTTCTCTGGGATCCCACCA
>NW_012144190.1:27435-28367 GCF_000956105.1 Propithecus coquereli
CCTCCTTCACAGGTTGGCTTTGAAGGGACACGAGGTCTCCAAACCAAAGCTCCAAGTCTGTGAAATCTCTGTCAAGTTCATGGGTCACCTCATAACACTCCATGGTCTGGATATGGACCATAAAAGACTCCAAGGCATTTTGCCTTTCCTGTTCCCCAAAACAAAGAGACAATAACGTGAGTTCTAGGGGCTTGCCAGGTACAGCCATGCCTGGCTCCCTAATTTTATCCTACTAGGTCAACCACTTGATGACTTTGTTAAAGAAACTAACCCAGACGCTGTTCCATGGACTTCTGAATCTCAACACCCTTTGACGAAATCAAACACCAGCGGCCCTGGCCCCTGTTCTGGGCCACCCCAACTATGACTGGCCTTTTTCTTATTCGCGATCGAGAGGGCACAGGCGTGGTGTCCTCACTCAGGGCCATGGTGGGCAACACTGCCCCGTGGGTGCCATACTCAACACCTTGATCAGCAGCCCAGGGCGACCCCCTGTCCACGTGCCGATGGGGCCGTCTCCACCCCAGGAAAGACAACCGAAAAGATGGCGACGGGCTCCCCACCCACGGTCTGTGTCCCTCACCTGTGGAAGCCCTTCTCAGCCCCACCACGCTCAGCACCTCTCTGCCCGCCGCCTCGCCAACCAGGAAATCCTTTTCCTTCCCCTCCTTGCTGCGCTGCGCTCCGCCTGCTACCTTCCTTCCTCTCCCCGGTGACGAGGTCACGACCGTGGGTCTCACAGTCCAAGTCCCAATGCCCCGAGGGGACCTCCACGAAACCCCCCTCCTGACCAGAGCACGACGGCTTCATGATGGGTCCGACCTCAGAGACCCCACAGGTGCCGACCAACCGGTCTTCTGTGACTTCCCTTCACGATGCAACACAGTCTGGGCCCGTTCCCGGCGCTAAGTCTGCCCAGCAGGCTGAACTCC
>NW_012144190.1:28417-45731 GCF_000956105.1 Propithecus coquereli
CACATCCATGCCATCTATTGTTTTTTGGCTTAATCATGACCATTCTGACAGGTGTGGTATGATATCACATGGTGGTTTTAATTTTTGCATTTTCCTGATGGCTAGTGATGGTCAGTGTTTTTTCACATGTTTTTTGGCTACATGTGTATCTTCTTTTGAAAAAAAATCTGTTCATGCATTGCAATTGTACCTACTTTTCTGTGGATGAGGTCTTTGCAGATTCTGGATATTTGTTGGATTGATACTTTGAGAAAATTGTCTCCCATTCTGTAGGTTGTCCATTTACTCTGTTGATTATTTCCTTTGCTGTGTAGATACTTTTTTAGTTTAATTAAGCCACATTTATTTATATTTGTTGTTGCTATATTTCCTTTGGGGTCTTAATCATAAATTCTTTGAACAGGCCAATGTTCAGAAGAGTTTTTGCTACATTTTCCTCTGGAAGTTTTATGGTTTCAGGTCTTCCATTCAAGTCTTCGATCCATCTTGAGTCAATTTTTGTATGTGGTGAGAGATAGGGATCCAGTTTCATTCTTCTGCATGTGGCTATCCAATTTTCCCAAACCATTTATTGAAGAGGGTGTCCTTTCCCCATGCTTTTGTCTGCTTTATTCAAATATCTGTTGGTTGTACATATACAGTTTTCTTTCTAGATTCTCTCTACTGTTCCAGTAGAGATCTTTCTGTCTGTACTGATCTTTCTGTCTATCGTTATACCAGTACTATGCTGTTTTGGTTTCTAGAGCCCTGTAGTATAATTTGAAGTCACATAATGTGATGCCTCCAGATTTGTTCTTGGTCGTTAGCATTGCCTTGGATATTCAGGCTCTATTTTATGATTCCATATTAATTTAGGATTGTTTTTCTCTAGTTCTTTGAAAAAGGGTGTTGGTATTTTGATGGGAATTGCACTGAATCTGTAAATCGCTTTGGGTGGTGTGGACATTTTAACAATATTGATTCTTCCAATCCATGAGTATGGAATTCTTTTCCTTTGTGTGTGCGTGTCATCTATGATTTCTTTCATCAGTGTTTGGAAATTTTCCTTGTAGAGATTCCACCTCCTTGGTTAAGTGTTTTCTAGGTTTTTTTTTTCTTTTGCAGCTACTATAAATCATATTGATTTTTTGATTTAACGCTATCCTTGAATGTTATTAGTGTATTGTAAGGCTATTGATTTGTGTACATTAATTTTGTAATGTAAAACTTTACTGAATTTATTTATCAATTCCAGGAGTGTTTTGGAGGCATCTTTTGATTTTTAGACAAAATACCGTATCATCCACAAAGAGAGATAGTTTGACCTTCTCTTTCCTAATTAGGATGCCCTTTAATTTTTATTTTTAATTATTATGGGTCCATAATAGTTGTATATTTTCATTAGGTAGATGTGATGTTTTGATACAGGCATACAACATGAATCAATGAAATCTGGGTAATTAGGGTATCCATTACCTCAGGCATTTATCATTTCTTAGTATTTGGAACATTCTGATTCCACTCTTCTAGTTATTTTAAGATAGACCCTAATATATTGTTGATTATAGTCACTTTGTCGTGATGGAAAATATTGTTCATTCTAACTATCTCACTATGTTTTTTCACCCGTTAAGCATACTCACACTATCCCTCCATCCCCACCACCATGCCCATCTTCTGGTAAACATAATTCTATTCTCTGTCTCCATAAGATAAATTATTTTTAACATTTAGCCTGATGCTTTCATCTTGCAGCTTGTAGGATTTTCTCCTTCACTTTGACTTTGACCAGTCTGACGACTATGTGCCTTGGAAATGTCCTATTAGTAATGAATCTTCCAAGAGTTCAATGACCTTCCTGTATCTGGATGTACAAATTTCTAGCTAGACCCAGGAAGTTTTCCTCCAGTATTCTCTCAGGTAGATTTTCCAGGATTTTCACTTTTGTTTCTTCTCCCTTAAGGATACCTATAATTCGTCTAACATGGTCCCATAATTCCCACCAACTTTGTTCATTCTTCTTGATTCTTTTGTCTTCATTGTTGACTGACTAGGTTAATTCAAAAGCCTTTTCTCAAGTTCTGAAATTCTTTCTTCTGCTCCATCTAGTCTGTTGTAAAAACACTGTATTTTATACTTCCCTAAATGATTCTTTTATTTCCAGAAATTCTGTAATTTTTTAACTATGTATCTCTTTAGTATATTTTTCATTTCTGTCCTAAATTTTTGTTGTTGTTGCATCTTTGTGTTGGTTTTCATCTTTCTCACTGATCCATTGACGTTATTTGTGATCTATATTTTGAATTCCATAACCAACCCTTCAAACATTGCTTTTTGGTTGGAGTCCATTGCTGGAGAGCTAGTGTGATCCACCGAGGGTGCAGAAACAGCCTGCTCTTTCATGTTGCCAGAGTTCTTCTCCTGGTTCTTTCTCATCTAAAACCTCTTCCCTCACCTCAAAACAGATATTGTTGTGTTTCAAGTGTTCTCTGCCATGGTCTCTGTTGCTCAGTGTAGGAATGGAGAGTTACCGTACGTAACTCTGTATGCAGCTGTATGTAACTCTGTATGTAACTGCTGTATGTGGCTAGATACCCACCGTGGTTTTGCTGGCATATTGGGTTGGTTGAACCTCGCACCCCTGGGACACTGTTCACGTGCCACTGGTGGTGGACTAGGCTGGGTAATCTCCAGTCCCCAGGTTCCTGGATGGTGTGCCTGAGTCCTGGGAAGAGCAGACCAAGGTTGAGCTGGCAAATTTGCTCTCAAGCCTCCCTAGGTCCAGGTGCTGTTTGTGATGTTGAGGGCTGGCGTGCTCTCCTGCCCCAGAAGAACACTCAGGCAAGAGAAGGATGGATGCACTGTGAGCCTGTGACAGGAGGCCCTTCTTGAGATTAGCAGCGGCAGGCAGCTGTGGGACACACAAACACTTTGGGCAATGACTGTGTTCTCTGTCCTTCCGGTGTCCAAAAGCACCCAGATTCTAGTTCCCACATTGAACCAGCTGCAGCAGAGGTGGCAGAGGCAGCTCAACCCGCTGTTCATAGGGCTAGCAGACTGGCTGTGAGCTGTGGCTGAAATGCTCCTGCGGGGCAGACGTGGTTGTGCCAGGAACTTGCCTCTGGGATGGTAGGCTCCTTGCAGAAGAGACAGACAGCTTGCAGCTTAGGGAGAGGACTGAGAGCCACACCCTGCCTTAGAGGAGGTGGTAGCTTTTGTCTTAGTGGCACACATAAGTGCTTGCTGCTCCTTTTTAGCAGAAGGGAGTGGGCCCTAAGACCATGGAAGTCGGGGTGAGACAGGTGGTCTGTCAGAGGCAGGGTAGCTGCTCCCAAGTCCCCTGGCTTAATGGTTCCCTGTGCAACACTCACTAGTTCTGAGCAGTAACAGCTTTTCAGCCATGGCTTCCATTGTGGCAGGGGTTGGGTAGGAAGGAAGGTGGGGAAGGCCCCAAATTATGGGGAGTGTCTCCACTGGGGAAAACACAGACAACCTCACATCACAAGCCAAGGGCACACTGATGGAGGATATGTATGTCATAGGTCAGGACTCCAGGAACACTGCTGCTTTCCTGTGTCTCCTATTCCTTTGTGGTTGTCACAGTTTGAGCAGGGATTGGGGAATGTCTGTGTGGGATCCATGGACAGGGAGATTGAGGGGTCGTGACTCCACTGGCTGGATAGAGTCATCTGGTGTGTGTTCAAGCAATATGGCACCTGCCATTTCAACATGGGTCCCTGGTGAGGGGAAGTGACCTTACATGGCCCTGGGGCCCAGTGCTCTGTCCCCCAGAAATTCTCAATTCACCAGTGTCAGCAGCCTCTGCATTTGTCAGGACAGAAGGGCTGTCCCACAGACAGGGAGCTGGCAATCTGCCACAGGTGTGAAGGGAGGATGGTCATCACGCCCACCTACCTTTTCTGCTGGGTTCCAAATCCCTCGGGAGTTGGTCTCTGTCAAAATGTTGCTTCTCCTTCTTCAGCTCCACCACTTCTTTCCGTGGGAACTCCAGGAAGGGCAGGTTCTGGCTTTTTTCCCTTAGTATTTCACCTGGGCTGTCCTTTCTCACCTGAAACTTCTTTCTCTATTTGGGACGATCTGGCAACCAATGTCTCTAATCAGCCATCTTGTTACTCTCCCCTGACTTTTTCTGAAACTTTAAAAGTAATGATTGAATATATAAATTTATAATTTTAATTTAAATGATATGGATGTGTGATTGAAAAACAAGAAATTCCACTCCCATTTTCACTGGAACTTGATTTAATTTATACATTTGATTTGGAAAATGGTTTCTTATTAATAAAGCCTTTCTATCCTAAAGATTTAAAATGGAGTAATATGAATAAAATTAAGTATTTCTGAAATTTTATTTATAATAATTTTATGCATTCACTCACATTCCAAGAATTGTTAAACTACTTTAATAATTTATAAGAAAGGTCTTCCATTCCTTTACATTTTTAAAATAAGAGATAGGTATGTATGAGAAAGCTATTGGTTCAAGTATAGTCACTTTATTCCGTATGGGCTGACAACAGAATTCCTCCCTTCCAATTATTTTTCTGTTGATCTCTTCTAATATACTGATAAAATTTATAGAAACCACAAGAAAACATAAATTTTACTTCTTTCCTTCTAAATTGCATATTAGTACGTAACTACATATTAAGTAAATTTGGAAAGTATTGCTTTCTACATGTTTATGTATAATTATATAAGCTATATGTGAATATGTGTCTACATGTACACATATTTAGATACATCCACACATATGCTTGATATTTTTGACATAATATGTTTTAACATCATTGTTATTGACCTTCCCACCTAGATTAATTCTTCACAAAAGCAGAAATATTGTTTGATGAGCCTGTGATAACACCACCCCTCAGAAAATACATATGTGTGTATGTGCGGGTCTGTGTGTATGTATCACATTCCAGTTGTTCCCAACTATATGAAGTATTAATTAACAAGACACTAAGGGGATGATGAGTCCCCAGGTGACCTGGCTGAGGTGGCATGAAGGGGAGGCAGCCCCAGAAGTTCATCCCTTTGTGTTCCTGACGTTCAGGAGCCCCTGAGGTCCAACCCTGCATCCACGGTGCCTGGGTCCTCAGTCACTGATAAGTGGAAATGCACATGTCCAGGGTAATTAGCTTATGTGGTCCTATCTCCCAGACAGAACAGACAGCACACAAGGGCTCAGTTATTTCTGTATTGGGAACCATTTTCCTTGCTGGTCCTGGACTCTTAACAGTCCAGCAAAACTCTCCCAAAATGACTCAGAAGCAAAGTTTGGATCCAAAGAACACAGGAAGGCTGAAATAATTCAAAGAGGAGGCCAGAGTGAACTCTGCTCCAGCAGAGAAAGGGTTTATTGAGAAACTGCATAAAAGTCACGTCATGAGACCTGAAGGAACATAGAAGGCAGGGGAGAGGCTGGGCTCAGGTCTCTTCATCCCCTGACCCCTTCCCTTGGTTTTCATTCTCAGAGCAGCTGAGACCATCAGCCACTCACAAAACAAGTCAGACCCCAAGAGTGGAGAATCAGGAGATCCTCTCAGTTATTGGCACAGAGGGAGGATGGTGTCCTGCGGGCACACCCATGGATCCTGTGTGACTTTGGTCTGCTCTGACCTCTCTGATTTCTTTGTCCACAATCCCTAGCCCCACAGCCCAAGGATTACACAGTGGAGAATCTCATCCGCATGGGCATGGCTGGCTTGATCCTAGTGGCCCTCGGGATTCTGCTGTTTCAGGATTGGCACAGCCAGAGAAGACACCAGGAAGCAGCTGGGAGGTAAACTCCAGAGAGAACAACGCACCATTCAGAGTGGTCGATCCTTGGAAGTCAATCTGATGATCCCAGGAGGTTCTGGAAGAGAATCTAGGGCATGTGCTGTCTGGACTGTCTGCTGGTCATTTCCAGAGGGGGGAATCACTGTCCGAGGACAGGGACACCGTGCAGGGTGGCGAACCTGCAGCCTTAAGGAAACCTGTGGCCTTCCTGATCCTTAAGTGCAGCCTTTTGACTGAATTCAAATTTTACAGAACAAATGCTTTCATTAAAAGGGGTACAACAGAGAAAGATGAAGCTTTTCTTGCCTCCTTTGGTGCTTAAAAAAGAACTGTCTTGAAATCAGAAGGCAGCAGGTTCCCCACCCATGGCTCAGGCAATCTGTGGAGGACCATTAAACTGTGGTACGTGTCCTCTACTCCAGCATTGACTTTCCTTAACTGAACACCCTCCTTTTCCAACCTTCAGACATGAAGCTACATTTCACATGGCAGCTTTGGGCCCGCACTTCTGTACACCTTCATGCTTTGGTCGACTGTCATGTAAACACAGTTTTCTTTATGTCTAATTTCCACATTCCCTGATGCTCTCTATTCAGCCTCCATCTCTTCAGTCAGAGGTCCAAACCTGTTCCCATAACTGAATAAATGAGACAAGATCAGATTCCAACCAGGAAAATGTCATAAAACTGATGCACTGACACCCTGTCTGCACTCTTCAAACTCTTCACTCTTTATCAGATGCTGTCCACACACTTTCTCATGAAATATTATCACTTGGAATCATCACACCAGCTTTTGAAGTGACAACTCAGTGGTATGTTGATTCTGAAATAGACATTTTTTTTAAATGCTCTTATTTGTGGCCTTCACCAATCTCTGTCATGTGAATATGTTCATGGCCAAATTCAAGGAGCCCATAGGACATCCCTGAATGCACAGTTAGGAAGCGATGAATGGAATTGTCTTCACAAATGACTCTGAACCATCTACAGCGCATCTCACTCACAGCTCCCACATACACACCTGTTTCCTCCCACTGGGGAGGTGATGATGGTTGCTGCACCAGAGTTACCACACAGTTTCAATGACGTTATGACACCATAATCCTAGGTGTCCTAGGAGGATCCATAATCCTCCCCTGAGATGAAAGAGACAGAAAAATGGCAACATCACATGTGACAAAGTACAAGGCTCACTTAAAAATTCAGTACCTTAGTGGCAGGGTTAAAAATCACTTCAATCAATTTGGGGAGTATATTGGAAGTCTCTAGTTGAAAGGAACAGATATTCAACTGTGACCATGCAGTGCACAGCCTAGAGGACAATGTGTGCACATGCACAAGGTCGCATTCGCAAGGACAGTGGTAGGAGAGGCACCGACATTAGATAACAGCCATGAAACTCAAAGATAAATCTATTTGAAAAGACAAATATGTGGTTTTTGTCCACCACGGTGTATTATATGGCAGGAAAAATGTACAGTAACATCGTCAAGAGCAACGTATATCAATCCTCAGACATGACAGTGAACAAATGAAAGAAGAATATAAAAGATGTCATTCAGGGCTAACTCCCTACATAGAGTCAAAAAAGAGAAGTGTTTTTTTAGACAGGCACACCAAAGATGAACCCATTAAACAAGGGAGGGAATTAATCCCATGTCGTACAGGATGGTGGTTTTTCTTTGGGGTGATGAATCGTCTTGGAACCGGACAGAGGTGGGGGCTACATGACATTGTGAATTGACTAAATGCCACTGAATTCTACACTTTATTGGTCAATTTTCTGTTATATGAATTTTACCTCAATAAAAAAAAATGCAAGGGGAAATGATTCCATTCCCTATAGATTCCTTTTACCTTGAGAAGTTGCACCAAGACACAGGATTTTCATTGGAGGTAGGACTCCCACCAGGACAAAGATGCCCTAAATGCCACAGAGATTAGGCCTGAACCCACTGATGAAATTTCACCTTCAACGTTACCTTCACTTTGGCTTAGTGAAGACTCCAAGAAGAAACACCAGCACTCCTGCATCCTTTCCTGGGGTCAACTGCTATTCCAACAAGGATGGAATGTTGCCCCCAATGTCCATTGTTGGCCTGAAGAAAGTTTTAGGGACTTCCAGTTTGCCATCCCTACCGTAAGAGCTCTTTGACCACATGTCTGTTGAAGCTACAAAGGTTGAAACCCGTCCATGTGGAGAAACTGCTGATCCTCATACAATCGTGACAGTTGGGGTCATTATCATTTTCCCACGATAACGAAAATAGGAAGGAGGATGCTGTCTGCTCAAGGTCGACCAAGAATGGATGTTACCTCCATATCTTACATTGAAACCTGTGAATTTTCTCCAATAAATGGTCTTTTCCCAAAGCATGAAAGCAGAATCCACAGTCACAGCTATAGGCAGGGGGAGTAGAGGTGGAGGGAGCAGAAATGACTTAGGCTTTTAAAGGAGAGGAATGAAGAGAAGGTGCCCCTACTTATAGGAATGAGGAAGTCAGAGGGAGGAAGTGCTTCAGAGAAACAAAACCACATACCCAGTGATGAGGGAGGCTGTGCTTCCTCTACCAGTCAGTTAACTGTCTTACAAACATGTCCGTCCTTCTCCTTCTGGGGTCATCTGTCCTGTGACGGCCCCATTGGCTCCTCCAGTTCAACCAAGGCAGAGAGTGGAGCAACCCTCAGTTCCTCATTCGCTTCTGCTTCACACATGAACAAACCCAAACCCCTGAGCCCTCCTTACCCAGGTCTCCTGGTCCTTCACCACCATCCAAGGTCTGCTGGAGACTGGAGATGTCTTGTCCTATCAGCCTCCCTCCTGGTCCCCTACTCTGGGTCCTCACTACCTGCTGAAGTCCATTATTCTCAAATTACAGCATTATCAGTCACTGACACTTCACTGAACACTCTCCTTTGATAAGTCTCTATCTTCCTCCAAATGACACACCAGCATCTCTGCCTGATGTTTGTGTTGTTGATGATCAGATCTGAGGTACCTTCTCCAGCCTCAGAAAACAGGGCTACTCCCTGGGAAGCAAACTCATCACAGGTAACCACCTGTCCCTCCCCAGACACACACATCTGGGATCTTAACATGTTAGTGCCTTCTCACAGTCTAACCCCGGAGACAATATGAACTTAGAGAAAGCCTTTTCCAACATCCTAAATATGATAAAGGCACAAGTCTCTCTGCCTCATCTCACTCGACAAACAGTTGGTGTATTTCCCACAAAGGGCTTTGGTAAGGGTTGCATAAGAAATCCAATTAAACTATTTAGAATACTGAGGTGCACGTCCACATCATCTTGGGGTCAGATTACTGTTGGAGTTTTATCACTGTTTATTGTAAATACAATCTTCCTACCATCCATTACCTACACAGTGGAGGTCGTCTTAAAACAGCAGTCTACTCAGACATTTATTTGCTGAAAAGTGACTCATTGTCTTCAAGATAAAATCCCAGAATGATTCCAGGGCACACAAGACATTGGGTGATCAGCTTCCCTCATTCTCTGGATTTTTCTAGGTTCTGATAACAGCCCTAGATCTTTGTGGTCAACAGTGCTCATCCTATCCTTCAGGGATGTACCAGAAAGGGGCTGCCAAAGCTCTGCTCTCCACCTTCGCGTAGTGCCTCCATATCACGGAGAATCATCTGCTAATCAGCCTTGAGTCTTCTCTTCCTTGGTCACCTGGTCACAGAGAAACCCCATGATGCCACAGGTGAGGCTGGGGGGAGGAGGCTTTGTGGTTGGAGTAGGCACCATGGTCATTGGGCCGCTTCTTCATGTAACTTGTTTGTGCCTTCAGGGCCTGCCTGGGTATGATCTCACATGTACCACTTGCATTCACAGATGAAATGTGTCTGTGCATGCCCATCTTTATGGTTTGCTAAATCAGGTAACAGCCCTTCCTGTTGCATGGTAACTCAGTGACCCATGGTTGTTCACTCTCTACAGCAGTCGGTAGCGAAGCAAAAACTTTTCTTCAAAAGGAGATTAGTGATTTGTGGAGGATGGTAGAATTTGTCATCAACATCCCAAGGGCTTATGCTGCAATTCGCCTAGAGGAGCCTTCCAAGGCTGTGCATAGCATCTCTGTCTGCCAGTTGACGTCTTGAGCACCATCAGATCAGCTGGATAATATGGTTCAGGTGGCAAAGCAGCTTGCACAGTAGCCTCGATTTGTTGCAGAGCCTTTCCCTGACTAGAACCCACTCCAAACTTCGGGGTTCACTTGGTGAATGGGCTGAAGCATCACACTCACCTGAGAACTATGTTACCTTCAAGTCCAAAGAAGCTCAGTAAACAATATGCTTCTTTTTTGGTTGTAGCAAGGAAAGATGCAACAAAATACCCCTCAATGTAAAAGGAATATCTCAGCATGCCCCTACACCAGTAACCTTTACAAATTTCACTGAAGTGAAAACCTGCAGCATTTTGTTGGCTTTATTTTTTACCCTTCTGATGTGAAAATACTTCACTAATAAATTTAGAGTAGTTTCTACTTGTTGCTCACAATATTCAACCAACATAGTATTATTCATGCACTGGAACAATGTGATACCTTGTGGAAGGGAAAGGTGGGGAAAGGTGATCAAGGTCCCTGTAGTCCACATCGTGACAGGGCTGGAGGGTCGATGCACCCCTGTAGTAGGACAGTGAAGGGGTATTGCTGCCACCCGAAAGGAAACTTCCTGATGTCCTCCATTAACAGTGATGGAGGAAAAAACATTTGCCAGATAATAGCTGCATGCCAAGTACCATGAGTTGTATTAATTGGCTCAAAAATGAAACCACATCTGGTACAGCAGCTGACCTTGAAATCACCACCTACTTAAGCTTGTAATAATCCACTGCCTTTATCCAACATCCATCTGTCTCCTGTAGAGACCAAATAGGAGACCGAATGAGGACAGGGTGGGAATCACCAGCTCTGCGTCCTGCAAGTCCCTGATGGGAGCCCTCATCTCTGGAGTATTGCTTTAGGTTTACTGTTTGCCTAGGGAGAGGAAGTTCTAGTGGCTTCTACTTGGCCTTTCCCACGATAGCATCCCTCGTACCACAGGTCAGAGAGCCACTGTAGGGAATCTCATAGTCGTTCAAGATGTCGGTTTCAATTATGCATTCTAGAACTTGGGATGTAGTTACAGGATGGGTTCAGGAATCCACTGAATCCACCATGAGAGAGACTTAAGCTGATACTCCACTAATCACCTGACCTCCATAAACCCCTCCTGTGACTGGAGGGTCACAGTGATGTTTTGGGTCTCTTGGAATTAGTGTTAGTTCACAGCCAGTGTCCAAGGGTACCCAAATGTCTTATTATTTCCATTTCCCAATGACCAGTGACCCTGGGTAAATATCATAGGCCCTATGGGGAAGACTGGGAGAAATAGTAAAAATATAAATTTTTGGCAGTGTACCAGAGGCAGTGTCTGCATGTGACCTTGCCTTTCCTTAAACTGTATGGGTTCTGACTCTATAAACTGGCTCAAGTCTAGGAATTATTTCAGGGACTGGTGGCTTTCTGTTTTTCTAAGTCAGGTTAGCCTCTTGCTCACCTGACATAGAAATTTTCTGCTTATACAGATCAAGTAAGAATTTAGAGGTTTTCGTGTCTATTTCACTTCCTGGAACACCATGACCATGTAGCCAACACCGTAGGTCGGCATGAGTCAGATCATTCTGAGTGCTGCTTCGACTCTGCTGCCCAGGACAGTGGCCACAGCCACCTTGCCTTTGGAGGCTGAGTCTGCCACTGGCCCTCACACTCTGGGATTGAATCTGTCCCGTGGCATTTAGGTTTCCCAGTTGAGTGGCTGCAGTTTCCACAGTGGGTT
The DNA here is from genome assembly GCF_000956105.1 of Propithecus coquereli. NCBI lineage: Eukaryota > Metazoa > Chordata > Mammalia > Primates > Indriidae > Propithecus > Propithecus coquereli. The sequence goes on from NW_012144190.1 coordinate 40,049, forward strand.
CTGTCCTACAGAGAAGAGCAAACACAGAGCTCTTCCAGTATGCCAGGGCCCCCCTCACAAGTTTATCCCTCACAATATTGCTAAAAGGTAAATCTCCTGAACTCTTCCAGTGTGGCTGAGTAGGTCTTAATTGATATCCTCTCTGACATTACAACCCCCGTAAGTCTTTGAATCCTTTACAGTGAACCAAGGCAGGTCTGGCTTTTTCATTTCATTTGCTGTGCACCGACTTTTACTCCATGGTTCAATCAACGAGGCACACTGTTAGAACCAAGTCCAGCTCCCCGAGATGCAACGTTCAACGCAGAATCTCAGCTTAGTGGTGTCATATCAATAAATTCAGCCTCACTCAACTTGACGTTCCTTTGACCATTAACCCACATCAGTAATATTCATTCTCACATGTGATCCCAAGATTTCTGTGTGGATAACTTAGAAAAATTAAGTAGTCACTTTGGAGTGTAGCACATCTCCTCGTAGGTTACCCTTGGTGTCTCACGTTAAAACCCAACTGGGATTTGAGTCTCGTTATAGGTCTAGAAGCAAGGAGGGGAAGTAGAGGTGAGTCCTTAGGAGAATCATCTTTGTCTTGTATGGAAATTGCATCAGGGAGGCTGGTAATATTTCCTCAGGCAATGCAGTGTTAATATCCTCAGCCACGGTGAAGAGGCTGCTTCTCTTGACAGAAAAGCTAATCAGTATTTGGGGGCTCAATGTCAAGCATCATCAGGGTCTTCCTGCACATCCCCACGCCAACTTTAAGATCCCACTCCTTCCCAACCAACGCCTTCGTGTGTGGAGTAAACATTCTATGAGCCTGGGATTAAAGTTACATTGTAGTTCAGCCACTCGAAGGATGAGGTTCTGGGCTTGATTTTCAGCAATCTGGGCCCAGTGGCTACCAATGATGAGAGTCTCTTTCAGGGCAGACATATCAGTGTCAGGTCATTTAAGTGGTGCTTCAGCTGAGAGTTTGAATTTCTGAGCTTTTTTTTTTTTACCCAACTTTGTCCAGAGACAGACCAGCCAATCTCATCATATTCATTAGTTTAACACATTTTTTTTAAAGTTTTAAAACCATGGTCCCCCAGATCCTTGCCTCCCATAAGCGTTTGATTGGGAGTATGCAATCGTGATATTTTGCATTTCCCTGTTGCCACATCATGACAGGAACTATCAGTGCTCTAGTTATGACTAGAAATAGCATCATTAGTGTCTTCAAATCTAACCAAATTAAGAACTAATTCCAGAAACTCCAAACCAATTCAGCAAACTCATCCTTAAGATTTTGTTTCTCTAGATTCTTCCCCAGGTTGAAAATATGGCTGGTCCGAATGTACTGAGTTATCTCACGTGATTGTTCACAGTCAGTTACAGATTGAACTCCTTGTTCTACTACTTTCCATCCTTCTCATTACTGTACTTGACTAGTCTCAAAAAAAAAAAACTGAATTTGTAAGCGTTATCCTGAGAAACAGAAACAACAGGATATGTGTATGTGTATATCTGTCTATTTACCTATGTAGGAATTGGCTCACATGGTAGTGGGCGTGGTGATCCACAGTCTGCAGGACGGGCCGGTAGCCTGAGACTCAGGGAAGAGTTGCAGGTCCAGGTCACAGGCCATCTGCCAACAGAATTGCTTTTTGCTGAGGAGAGATCATCAGATCTTTTTTTCCTCACAATTCACTTATCATCTTACAGTATATGTTTATATTTTGCTGATCCTAATGTCCATATATCTTGACTCTAATATTGACTCAATACGAGTAGGTTCTTTGGAAATCTTCCTTGCTTTTTCTATGACACATTTCACACATGAAGAACCATATGGGGCACACCTTAGACACTTAACCTGCGCCCATGGATACAGTGAGTAAAGGTTTCTCCATTTCCTCCAACTTCATTTCTAACACTGGAGCAATTGATTCCTGCTTGATTATTCTGCCTTCTAGGAGAAGAATCCCTTTTGTACAAAGCTCTCAGAATTTCAAAATGACAATATTTAGGAGGCAAAGACTTAGTTTGGCAAGAAACACAACTGGCCTCATCCTCAACTTCCTTGTCTCACTTCTCAGACCTCAACTTCCTTGTCTGACGTTGCATTTCCACCTGGTCTTCTCCAGGCATCTCAGACATGATTTCCTCTGTTTCTTTCTCTCTCTCTCTCTATCTCTCTCTCTCTCTCTCTCTCTCTCTCTCTCTCTCTCTTCCCCTCTCATCTTTGTCTTTCTCTCTCTGTGTCTTTATCTCTTTTCCTGTCTCTGTCTCTATCTCTTTGTTCTCTCAGTTGATCACAACTAATAGCTACTAATAACTTTCAGTGATTTGAACACTTCAGACCTGTTTTTCTGAGATCATCTCAAATCCCCATGCGAGCATTCTCACTGTACTTAGAAATGAAATGATAATTACTTCCCAGCAAGGAGATGATCTCATGGTGTCCCAAACCTTGATCTCAGGCATAAGATGCCCTTTCACACAGGTGCTCAGACTGTGACCACGGCAGCTGTTGCTCCAGCAAGAAATGGCATTTGGTGAGTGGACCTTCTTTTTCGGTAGACAGCCGTATTTTTAGAGAAATGGAAGGTTTGGCATATAACAATATGGTATGTACATACAATTCTTTTTTTCCTCCTAGGGTCAAAACTGACCATGAAAAAAAACATAAAGCAGTAATATTTTCTGAGGGATCTTGAGACATAGAATTATCTCAAACTTTTGTCCCAGGGCTTCCTGCCATCTCTGCTCTACCTTCTCTGTCAAAGCCCCACCTGAAACACTCTCTGTGAACAAATATGCCAAGTGTCACACTTTTCGCTCTCCTGCTTGTAAGAGGGTTAATAGCATGCTTAGCTCTTGACTCCTGTTTACACACCTACTGCCTAATGGCAACTTCTACTTAGGACGTTGAAAAGTTTTTGAGGTGATAGCATGTTGTGCTTTCTTTGGCAGTGGCAGTGTGTGTCTTAAACCCTTCTGTGGGGGTTGCAAAATTATACACCTCCATGTCCTTTCTTACGGTTTCTGGGGAGCAGGATGTAATTATTGCACCAGTAATTTTATATATACAGAAAATTTGGGGGATTGCTTTGAAGAAGGCAAACAATACTTTCCATGTAGAGAAAAATAAATTTTCTTTTTTAAAAAAGTGACTAAGAATTTTCTGGGGTTATAGTTCAGGAATAATGAGACACTATAAATGTGTCAAGGTCTAAGTGCATCTTGGACCAAATTTAAAAATGCCGTAATAGTCCCAAAACCTTTGCACCTGCTCCAGACCCACTGAGACCTAAAGCTCAAGCTTTCTAAAGTCGTCACTCAACTCAGTGCTTAGGCAGTGGAAACGTGTTCTTCTCTCACTGCTAAGATCTCAGCCACAGGAGATGTGGGGTGGGGATCGCCTGTCACTATCCCAGTGAGATGTGCTTCATTTAGTTCCTAATTGTGTCTCCATAAAAATCACTTTGATAAAAGACAGGAGAAGCTATCTTTGTGAATGATTCCACTTCTTAAAATGCACATGGAACCTATAATCATACTTTTTATAGGATTCACAGACATTTTCTTTTCTCCATTAGTTACAATACTTTTGTTCTCATTCCTGCTCAACTGAGTTAGATTAGTATAATTTAAATTCATTTCTATGATACCCCTAGGATTTCATGGTACACTTCCCTCTTTCTCTTATTTGAATTTGTTGATCAGTCTCTACCATTAATTTACTAAATGTTTTCTTATCCTTTTCATAGAACATCTTCTTTCCAAGGAAAATTTGAACAGGTTTGTGTGCATATACTTACTGCATGAAACGTGCGTTCTTTTATCATTCTCCTGCTTTTTTTACCTGTCCTCTATAACTGGGGTCAGACAAAGTTAGGGCCAATATTGATTATTCTGTATTCTTCCAGAAATGGTTTTGCTTTCTAAATCATTTATTTCTCAAAACCAATTTTACTTTACCAAGATTCTCACATTTCTCAAATGTTAATGCCAGTTAAAGAACATTATAATTTAATGACTTGGTAGTTATTAAACAGGTAAAATCTATTACACAAATATAGACAGTTCTTGTTTTCATGAATTCTAATTTAAATTCTAGAAAAAATCTACATTTTGAAGTATCATGAAATTTTTCATCAAATTAAGTGTCACTACAAAAACTATATCTTGTTTTTTATATGGCATCATATAAATGTAGGATTCCATTCTCATCCTATCTTAAATAATGTCAAACATAGAAACTAATTAATTCATTTTATTTTTGACTAGACATAAAAATCCAAAGCTCACATAAGAAGAATCATTATGCAAAGTGAAGTTACGGCCTTAAATTAAACAGCTGGCAAAAAAATATATGTTTAAATGAAAAATATGTGTCTTTTAAAATTTAACTTGCATTTGCCTGATAATACATAAGAAAAACATATGCTATATTTGTGAGTTTTTTTCCTAAGAAATGCTTGTTTTCATGATTTTTCTGCTTAAAAAAAATATTCTTTTTTATTGGGTTGCTTAGAATGGGTACTTAAAATCTTGAAGATAGCCTCACTTTTTTATTTTTTTCTGTAGAATATATTCAATATTCTTATTCTGAGCTTCATGTTTTGTACCTTTAATCTTTGATAAGTTTTGCTATTTTAAATATTAATATTTTAAAACTATTGTATGGCTCCTTGTTTTCATCAAGTACTAAATATTTGCTTCTATTCATGTTTTTAAAAACATGAGTCCAATTTGCTGAGTCTACTGCATATTAATTCGTATGCTTATATGCCACTATATAATTATGTTTACTTGTCTAAATGACATCCAGCAGAAATTGGCTTTATTTTTCTAACTTAGTGTCAAAATACTTTAATGCCATGTACATACACGTGAAGCCATTTTCAAACAAATTTTTACTCACACACTAAGTCCTGATAGTTTTCATACCTATAATTCTGTAAGCTCTCTATTTTTAAAATCAATAGATCTAATATATTTTTAATCTCTGTATCTATGTATTTATGCATGTAGCCATCATACACTTCACATTATCTTCTAGATAGTTCTATATCCTTAGCTTGCTATTACTAAGTTGTATTTGTAATTTTTAAAATATTTGGTAAAGTTATTCCTCTTATTATAATCAGTTCATTTCTCAGTCCAGTCTTCTATTTTACCAAAACAGGATAGTTAGGGATGTGGGGATTTGGTTATAAAATACATTATTTATGTGCCCATGTTTTGTTGGTCAAATTATTTAAAATATTAAGTGACACTATGCAGGATAGAGGTTGGTTTCTCTCATTTTTTTCAGGTTTTATTTCATATCCTTCATTTTCTTGCAATATTCCTTCCACAATTATTTAATGGCATAGTTGAGTTGTACAATTACACCGATTATCCTAAGCAATTATTTACCACAATTTCAAATATAACACTGTCTCTAGAATGAAAAATCTATAAATAATTGTTTAACATAGAATTCCTGTGTTTTCAAAACTCATAAACATTAATACAATTTATTTTCTTCTTTTTAGCATTTTATTTGGCAATTTGCAACTGGATCATTTCCAAAGGTTACAGGTGATTTAGTGATTACCAGAATAGACATCCTGGTACTTCTGGTGCTTGTACTTCTCTGTGCCTTCTTGGTTGTATTCACCAGAGATGTCCGAAGTTTAAAACTGGCAGATTC
>NW_012144190.1:49556-51270 GCF_000956105.1 Propithecus coquereli
CTATGACATGACATATTGAGCCTTTGCTCAAATACAAAAGATGTAAGTCTCCAATATTGCCCAAGGGAGCATACTGTCTTAGGGGGAAAGACAAACAATTATAGTGCGATGAACCCAATGAAACAAGCACAGAATATTACGTTTGCTCAGAAAAGGAACAATTCATTTAATCATTTATTAATCTAGCATTTAGATCAATGGAAAAAGATATGAAAGAACGAAAGAACATGATGTGTATAGGGCAGTGCAAATAGTTTGATTGGGATATCTTGAGAGCAAATAATCTCTTCAAAACGTATCTTGTTTCTTTAGCTACTTTTGCAAATTTAGTTATTACTATGGCACCATATTCAAAAGGATCCACTGAGTGCTGGGTCATAAATGTTTAACAACTGGTTCTGAAAAAAAAGTTCTAATTTGTAGCTTTGGTCAATTTCTGTGGTGTAAATACTCCTACCATGGTTTATTTCAAGCTACCAACATGATGTGACTTTATGTGGAGTTGGACAGAGATGAACATACCATTGTACACCATTATATAGCATTTCCATCATACAGACACAAGTTTAAATAACCTCAAGAGCATAGATAATAATAAAATGTAGTAAGAAATCCCATGCTGGAAATAAATTAGAACCCAGGAATTTCCTGGAAGAAAATCTCTCTCTTCAGTCTTCTAAATTCAGAAACTTTTTTTTAAACATGGGAGCTAAAATACAGAGGAAATTCCTAGGTTTTGTAAAATATTGAAAAGGCCACAATAAAACACTGCTGGAAGAAATGCATCAATATTTATTTGTAGTGTTCTGTGAGGGGGAGGAAAAGAGGGAACACTGCAGGGATTCTGAAACCTTTCTTCTGTTTCTACATTTTTGCCAATTAAGCTGAACCTACCATGATGTGTCAGCACAGGATGCTCCAGGAGCAGAGAGAGACCTCGTTGCTGGCAGGGCAGGGGGAGGCTATCAGAGAAGGCTTCTTGGAGGAAGTGACATCTCAGGTAGGGCTTGGAAATTAGTGAGAATTTTCCAGTAGATAGAAACAAAGAAAGGCCTCACAGGCACTGGAAGCAGCGTATGCAAAAACTCATTATGGCAATAATGTCGAGAGTAAGAGAAATACAAACATTTCCATGGTGAAATAAAGGAGACAGTGACAAAAATTGAGATTGGGCATGGCAAAAAAAGCCTGAAAGTGAGGGTCTTTGAAGGTGCACTGGGAGGCTCAGATAATCCCATACATAGGTAATGGGCCAGGCTCGAGAGAACCCATGAGCTCAAAGACAAGAGCACTGTTCACTGCCTCAGGTGAACATTTGAGCACAAGGGACACAATGGTGTTTCCAACATGGTGAATGTTTCCCAGCCAACACGCTGCCCAAGCTCCAGCATCTCGTCTGATATCAGGAGCCATGGCAGAGGTGGCCAGGCAAAGACACGGAAAGACTGGGGCAGGGGTGTGTCTGAGGCAAAGGCAGTCATAGCAGCCCCCACTGCCTTTGAAGCCAAGCTGGAATTGGAAAATCTGCACATTAAACCCTTAACATTGTGAGCAACGTCTCTGAACCCAAGAGAGGACAAATATAAAGATCTCAGAAATGTGCTTAGGGATTCTTGAGGTTGTCCAGTGGATTCTGTTATGGGATTGTGGTATGAGAGGGGAGTGCGGACCTAGAGGGAGGAATTGGAGCACAACAGGCAGATCCATGATGGAG
>NW_012144190.1:51320-54969 GCF_000956105.1 Propithecus coquereli
TCCATTTGTGAGTTCAGCAGTGGGAGTCGCTAAGACTCACCTAAACAGTAGACATATTTCATTTGTCTGCTTTGTGTATTTTTAAAAATGTATGTATTTAAGATGTACTATCTGATAATTTTATATTGATACTTGAATATATATAGTAAAATAATCACCACAATTAAAACACACTAATATATGGTTTCCCTCTAGTTATGAGTTATAGAAAGCTAATTTCACATGATCTTCTCAGTCTTTCTTTTCTCATTTCCCCAAGAACTGTGTGTCCTGCAGGGTCAGCCATCAGGAGAGCTCCCTCATCCCGTCCACGGCTGCCCGGTGCTCCACTGTGGGGATGCACAGGGAGGCCTTCAGTCTTTCTTTGATTGAGATCGCATTGATTCAGGTCACCATGGGTGTTACAAATAATAATTCTGCAAGCAGTAGCTTTGTATTTACACAAGACCTGTTCTTAATGTTTATAGTCACTTGGAATAATGGTTTTTGGGAGAAAATGCATTTTCTGGATGCAATGAGAATAACCAATTATCTTTTTCAGTCTTTGATTTTCTCTAATTCAAAGAAAAGCAAACTGCAACATCTCCTCCCAATGGACGGATTGGTGTCTGTTAACTTAAACTGGGGCATCACCTTTCTCATTCAGATGGGCGCTGGAATCCTTGGAAATTCTTTACTCCTTTGCTTTTATAACTTTACTATTATCACCGCACAGATACTGAAACCCAGAGACTTGATCCTCAACCAGCTGGTCTTAGCTAACAACTTGGTTCTTTGCTCTAAAGGGGTCCCTCAGACAATGGCAGCTTTGGGATTGGAAGCTTTCCTGGACTGGGCTGGATGTAAACTTGTCTCCTATTTACACAGAGTGGCCAGAGGGGTTTCCCTCAGCACCACCTGCCTCCTCAGTGGCTTTCAGGCCATTAAGCTTTGTCCCAGCATCTCTAGGTGGATGGAAGTCCAAATTAGATCCCCAAAGAGCATCCTTCTCTGCTGTTTCCTCTGCTGGGTCTTGCATCTTGTGGTAAATATCTATATGGTAAGGTACATAACTGGCCCAGTGAATAGCAAAAACCTGAGTATGGAAAAAATTTATAGATACTGTCCCCCACCCAATCCAGGGAACTTGCTATTCTCAGTAATGGCAGTCATTTATACCTTCACGGATGGCATGTGTTTGGCCCTCATGGTCTGGACCAGCGGCTCCATGGTCCTCGTTCTGCACAGGCACAAGCAGAGAGTCCAACACATCCGCAGCAGCAGCCTCTCCCCCAGAACTTCCCATGAAACCAGAGCCACACACACTATCCTCATCCTGGTGAGCATGTTTGTCTCCTTTCATGCTCTAGCTTCCATTTTGTCATATTGGATTACGCAGCTGCAGAACCCAAGCCAGTGGCTGAGGAGCATCTCTGTTCTGGTGGCTTCAGGCTTTGTGACATTCAGCCCCTTTGTGTTCATTGTCAGTGACACCCGAGTGTCACAGTTCTTTGCCTGCTGGAAAAAGAAGACAAATGCTCCAAGAATGTTTTCTGGGCTATAAGTTCCCTCCAGAACACTGTATCATTTATTTAGCCACTTCTCTTTCCTCGTATTCATATGCCCACATACGCCAGTTAAGTGCAAGATCGTTGGAATTCAGTATTGTATAAAACTGATAATAACCATGGCCTCGTATTGCTTACTAAACTGTCAGAAATGAATATAGTGCAAATAATTACCCAAATGTGGTCCTCCAAAAATTAAACATTTAATTACCATATGAGCCAGCAATTTTACCTCTGTGTATATATCCCAGAGCGATCATAGCAGGGACTTGAACAGGTATTCACACGCCCGTGTTCATGCCAGCATTATTCACAATTACCAAAAAGTATAAACTACCCACATGTCCATTGATGGATGAATGGATATACAAGTGGTGGTATAGACATATGATGGTGTGCTATTCAGTCTTTAAATGGAATGAAATTATGATTGACACATTCAATGCATGGATGAAACTTGACGTTATGTGAAATAAACCAGTCATTAAATGACAAATACTGTATGATACTTATATGAGCTATCTAGAATGGTTAAACTCATAGAAACAATAATTAGAATATTGGTTACCAAGGGTTGGGGGTGGGAAAATGGGGAGTTGTTGTTTAATGGGTACAGAGTTTTAATTGGGGAAGATGAAAAAGTTTTGGACATGGGTGGTGGTGATGACTGCACACCAGTGTGAATATACTTCACACGCCTGAGCTGCACACTTCAAAACAGACCCAACTACACTCACTGGGCTGTTTCCAGAGACCCAGCTGCAGTCACCCAGCTGATTTCCTGAACAGTGTTGCAGTCCCCCAGCTGGTCCCAGATGTCTCCTGTGAATCTTCATCTTCCCCAGAGACTCTGCTGCAATTATCTGCTCAGCTGACCCTAAACACCTCCCTAGAGTTCAGTTGCTGACCTTGAGATGAAGATGTCCAGCAGGTGGAAGGTGGTGATGGCTGCACAACAATGTGAATATAATTCACAGTACTGAACTGCACCCTTTACAATAGTTAAGATGTTAAATTTTATGTTATTTCCTATCATAATTTAAGAGAGAGTGAGAAAGCTAAAAACACACAGAAAAGGAAGTAACAAATGAGCTAAATTCCACTATGTTAGCCAAGAAAGAACTTTAAGAAACATGATCACTTATCTTTCCCTCTCTCTCTCTCTCTCTCTTCCCTTCTCCCCCCAGTCTTATCTCCTCTTTCATTTTCTCAAAAAAGTTAATTCTGGGGAGTGCATATTTTGAGAATTGTGAAGATTTGAGATTTTATTCTACTTGGAAGCTAACAAGTTAGCTATCCTGCCATTGTTTCATGAATGCTGGCAAAAGATGTGAGACTTCTGGGTCAGAAACAAAGGATAGTTTCTTACTCACAGCAATAGAGGCCAGAATATTAGCATTTGTACCAGCTTCCACACCCCAATTTTCATAGGAACACGTGAACAGGGCTAAGTGACAACTGCGTGTGCACAGGGCTGTGCTGCAGCACAGAGTCCTAGCGTTTGGGGAACCCAAGTATTTTACAGGAGAGAGTAGCATGCTGCCCTTTGCACCACAGGGAGACACTATCTCTACCTTACAAGGCTCTTCACTATACAAACCCCTTTGAAAAGATCATCTGGAATAAAAGTAGTTAGTACCTCTGCTCACTAGATGTGCAGAAATGTGAGATCCATAAAGAACTGTCTCCCAACAGGGGAATAGAATATGGTTTGATTAAGATTTTAATATTTATTTGGGGATCTTGAAGTTTCAAACTCACAACACCAGCCCAAGCTGTCATTAAAAGCTTGGCTGGGCTTCTCGTCCATGCATGGTCACTGCACCTATATCAGATGGGCTCCTTTGCCTACCTGTACCCAACTACGTGCTTATTCACACACAAAAGCAGATGCAAACTTTGGATAACCTACAAAGAGCTTCTTATTCTCTGGAATTTAGTTCATGAAAGCTTATTGATACTCAGTGTTTTTTATAGCTATAAAAAAATATGGTTTTAATCCATCTAGTGTTTTCCTTCCATTACTGTGGAACTGACTGTCTTTTGTGTTACAAAAAAGATGCAACAGTTGGATAGTTTCTGAGTCTACAATTCCGACCAAC
>NW_012144190.1:58178-59839 GCF_000956105.1 Propithecus coquereli
TATGGAAATATATAAATATATTATCTATGTCTGTGTCTAAAATGGGGCGGGGAGAGAGAGAGAGTTATTCCCCAAGAGAGAACTGAGCTCCTGGCATCCGACATTCTGTCAACCTCCCACACAATCCATACGATCAACCTTCCTTCTCCTCTCTTCTTTCTCAATAGGATCCAAGTCTTGCAGGATTCTGAATCCCACCCAACAGGTAAACAACAGCAATGTTCCTTCCCAATCAACCACCTGGGGATGGAGGAATGTTGACTCTTTGTAACCATGTATCTGGTTGGACAAATACTACTCAAATACTACTCCAGATGTTCTAAAGGTTTGGCACCCATATTCCACAGGTTGGCATCTATGTATCAGTAAAATACCCCACCGCTCAATCTTTACTAAATCTAATCAGAGGATGAACCTCACCGGGTAGAAGCAACTTTGCATCAGAGCTGAGATTCATCTTTCACAATGTCACATGGGATATAGTTGAAAATGAAACATAAGTTCATGTGAATTCCAGAATACCTGTGTCCAAAAATTAAAATGGAAATTCCTCATTCATTCCAAATGTATCATGTTTTGAGTGTCTCACAAAGGCTTGATTCTAGTGTGAAATACACCCAAGAATGAGAGTTAATCACTCTTGTGATATTTTTATTTTTTCTAATGTGTTAAGATTCACCCATCTGAAGACCTTTGCCTCTGATACTCTACAATGCTTTCCTCGCCTTCCCCATGACATTGCTTCATTCACATAAAGCCAACTCATTACTGAGGTCTAATCTGTACTTTAGCTTCCCTCCACCATCCTCAATCCCAAATCCACAAAATAGGTCATTCTTTTATCTTATCCTGTCCCATTGCTTTAAAACTTTCCTTCATGGGACAAATTCCAGTTCCAATTTTAGATGTATTTATGTGATCATTTCTTTAATTTAATTTCCCTAGAACACTAGATCTTCCATGAGGACAGAGAACATATCCACTTTCCTCAACTTTATCTTGTAACTTCCTGGAACAGCCACAGGTTGCCGTTCTTAAATGTTTCTTCAGTGAAGAGGGGTAAGATTTGCTGAATGGTGAATGGATGAATAAATGAGCAAAATCCAAGAAGAAGTCCTGGACTGGTTAAGGCGAGGGATGTTCAGCAGTTAGAAAAGGGATATGTTATTGAAAAAAAATAATTCATGGGATTCTCCAGTCCTTGCCTTCATATGAGTTACTCTAAAAGCAGGACCTATGACAAGGACTTGGGCACAGGTAATTTATTTGGGAACCAAGAAGAGGGGAGTGGAACAGGGACAGGGCGAAGGAGAGGACTTCCTGAACTCAGGATGCATCGCTGAGGTCACTGCAGTAGGTGATGTGGACAAGTCCACACCAGGATCTCTAGTCATGCACAGAAAACCATCCAGGATTATCCTTCCAGAAGATGAGATACTTGGTAAATACATTTATGGGTTTCTATTTCCCACTGCTTGAAGCTTTCCCCAGACATTGTCAGATTCTTCGGCTCAAATTGCTTCAGATGAAGTCCTCACGCACAAATGTTGGGAGACACATGGACATCCTTGAGTCAGGTGCTGTCCACATAGTTCTGAGGCCAACAAAAGCTGTCAACCAGACCTGATATGAAATCAGCAGTGACCCAAAGGGGTATATAA
>NW_012144190.1:63429-65155 GCF_000956105.1 Propithecus coquereli
AATGCTACTGATTTTTTAATGTTAATTTTGTATCCTGAAACTTTACTGAAGGTGTTTATCAAATCTAGAAGTCTTCTGAAGAAGCCTTTAGGGTTTTCTAGGTACAAGATCATATTGGTAGTGAACAGAGATCATTCAACTTCCTCTAGCCCAATTTGGATGCCTTTTATTTCTTTCTCTTGCCTGTTTACTCTGGCTAAGGCTTCCAGTACTATGATGAGTAGAAGAGCTGAAAGTGGGCATTCTTGTTTTGTTCCAGTTCTAAAGGGGAATGCTTTCAACTTTTCTCCTGTTCTGCATAATGTTGGCTGGGGGTTTGTCATATATGGCATTTATTATTTTGAGGTGTGTCCCTTCTATGCCTAATTTGTTGAGGGTTTTTTTCATGAAAGGATGCAAATTTTATCAAATGCTTTTTCAGCATCTACTGAAATGATCATATGATTTTTGTTTTTAACTCTATTTATGTGGTGAATCACATTTATTGATTTGTGTATGTTGAACAATCCTTGTATCCCCGGGATAAAACCCACATGATCATAGTGTATTATTTTTTAATGTGCTGTTGGATTTTGTTTGCTAATATTTTGCTGAGAATTTTTGCCTCTACATTCATCATGGAGATTGGTATACAGTTTGTGTTTTTTTTGTTTGTCTTGGGGTGCCCTTTCCTGCCTTTGGTATCAGGGTGATACTGGCTTCATAAAATGATTCAGGGAGGATTTTCTTTTCCATGATTTTTTGGAACAGTTACACTAGGATTGGTACCACTTGTCCTTTGTATTAGGTCATTAAATATGAAATGTCCAATTTTGAATCAGAAATTTAGTCCATTGTACCTCAAAAAAGAAGAAATACAGTTGACCAAAGTATGTGCCTAAGCTATCTACACAGTTTTGCCACCTTAACAGCAGCTTGTTTATGCCAATAGTCAAGAATCCTGGAGAGTGAGTGGCGATGAAATTGCAAAAGGCGTTTTCCATAGCTTGTTGAGAATTGAATATTTTTCCTTGCAAGAAGTGGTCCAAAGCCTGGGAGAGATAGTAGTCAGTTGGTGTAAGATTTGGTGAATACAGTGGCTGACAGAGAGTTTCCAAGTCCAGCCTCTGTAATTTGAGCAGCATTGTTTCCATGACATGTGGTCAAGTATTGTCTTGCAAGAGGATCAACCTGTCTCTATTGACCAATCTTAGCTGCTTAATTGCAAGAATTGACATCATTTCATCCAACTGGTTGCAGCAGACATCTGCTGTAATCAATTGACCAGGTTTCATGAAGCTGTAGTGGATAATACCAGCACTGGACCACCAAACAGACACCATTAGCTTTTTTTGATGAATATTCAGTTTGGGGCTGTGTTTTGGCACTTCATCTTTATCCAACCATTGTGCCAAACACTTGCAATCATCAAACAGACACTATTTTTCATCACACATAACAATATGATGTAGAAATGATTCACCTTTATGTCATGACAGCAAAGAAAGACAAGGACAATTTCTCTTCTAATGCTCGTTTAATTCATGCGGTACCATCTATCCAGATTCTTTACCTTGCTGATTTTTTCAAATGGTCCAATATTGTTGGAATAGTAATGTCAAACCTTGCTGCTAATTCATGCATAGGTTGAGATGGATTTGCTTCCACTACAGCTCTCAGCTCATGATTATCCACCTTGGTCTCAGGTCACCCACATGGTTCATTTTCAAGATTAAAATCACCAGAA
>NW_012144190.1:65205-66559 GCF_000956105.1 Propithecus coquereli
ATGTATGGATGTTAATTATTGAAGAAAAAGTATGAACAGGAACTAATTTAAAAAGACAAAAATGGCCCTTTCACATATGAAGAGCTGTTCGGGTTAACTTAGATAAAAAGAGAAATGCAAATTTAAAATGCACTGACATGCAATTTTGCCAATTAGGCAAAAATCAGAAGCTTTCCAACTCACTACTTTTAGTAAATCTGTGAAAAACAGATATGCTCTTATATTGTTGGTAGAAATGCAAAATTGGACAATCCATCTTAAGGGGAAATGATCAATATCTAACACAAACCACATGTCTATTTATGCTTTTGCTCTAGATAATGCCTTGAAGGAATTTTCCTTGGAGGCACATCTCCAAAAATGAAAATACATGTTCCAAGGTTATTAATTGAAACATTATTTGTATTTGTGAATCACTGAGAAAGAATCCCACAATGGCCAAACATAGTAGAAGGGCTAAATAAACTTAGGTTCATACTCAAAATGAAATGTAAAAGATAATAAGGAAGTTATCTTTACAGGGGGTGAATTTCAGAATGGACCGTTAAGTGAAAAGAACAAACTAAAAAGAGGGAAAAAATGATGCTGGAGAAAACTGGGTATTGATTTGAGAATTGTGTGGAAATAAGAAAGCCCAGAGTCCTCTGATCATTATTGCAAAAAGAAACACAAGGGATGGATCATATTCCACAGGCATTTAAATGCAATGGGACCTTGTAGAACTTCACTTGGTTATAGATATGGATCTTCAGTTCTGGGTTCTCTTGATCTATTGTTCCATTGATCTACATGTCTATTTTATTCCAGTACCATGATGTTTTGGTTAGTACAGCCCTGTAGTATAATTTGAAGTCAGAGAATGTGATGCCTCCAGCTTTATTCTTTTTGCTTAGGATTGTTTTGACTATTCAGACTTTTATTGGGTTCCATATAAATTTTAGGATTGTTTTGTCTAATTCTGTGAAAAAAAACCTTGGTGATTTCATAGGGATTATGTTGAATCTTTAGATTGCTTTGGGCAGTATGATCATTTCAACAATATTGATTTTTTCAATCCATGAACATGGGATGTTTTCCCATTTGTCTGTGTCACCAATGATTTCTTTCATCAGTGTGTTGTAGTTCTTGTACTAGAGATCCTTTTTCTCCTTGGTTAAATGTACTCCTAGATATTTTTTGTCGCTTTGTAAATGGCACTGAGTTCTTGATTCAGTTTTCAGCTTGATCTTATTAGTATATAGAAATGCTACTGATTTTTTAATGTTAATTTTGTATCCTGAAACTTTACTGAAGGTGTTTATCAAATCTAGAAGTCTTCTGAAGAAGCCTTTAGGGTTTTCTAGGTACAAGATCA
>NW_012144190.1:66609-67725 GCF_000956105.1 Propithecus coquereli
ATGGGTGCGGTGCGCACTGTCGGGGGGATGGACACATTTGAAGCTCTGAATCAGGTTGGGGCAAGGGCAATATACGTAACCTAAACATTTGTATCCCCGTAATATGCTGAAATTTAAAAAAAAAAAATTAGAAAAAGGAAACAAGATCAGTTACCAAGAAAAAAAAAGATGAATAATAAGAGATTTATAATGGACTATGGCAGAATTTTTTTTTGTTTTGCTGAACTTTTTGCCATGCAGGATTCTGCCCTACTGTGCATTGTACTTTTTCTGCTCTGGTAGGAACATTGAGTGAACACTAAGATTGGAAAGGGAGGAGAAGCCGGCTCTTTGCAGACCTCGGAATACCAGGGAGAATTTAAGTGTGTAGTTTGTAGGGATTTGGGCAAACATGAGATGTGGGTGAGAAAAGAATATCATGAAGTCAGAGTGAAGAGCTGAGAAGTCACTCAACAATAAAGTAATTAAGTAAATTGTTGAAAATTAACTGATGCAAACCAACAGCTTTTATATACATAAATAGTGACTAGAGAGAAGAGATAAATGAAAGAGAAAAACCCATCCTCACTTTGAATATAAACAATAAAGAAAAATTCTAAAGAATAAATGTAATACAAAACATGCAAAATTTATCCATACACAAGTGCATATCTTTCAAATACTTTTGAAGGCACAAAAACTAGACATGAACAAATGGCAAGATACGTCTTATCACTGGAGCATCCTAAAGAAATCTGTTCTCTCTAAGTTAATTTGTAAATGTACTGCAGTCCCTCAAAAATATGCCTATAGGCTTAAACAAGGAATCCAAAAATTCCTGTCGAAAAATGAAAATGTAAGCATAGCTAGGGAAACAACAAATAATTAGATCTATGGGAGGTGGGGGACTAGCTCAACTAGAAATTAAAATGTGCTAGAGAACCCCTGTAATTAAGCAACTGGACACCAACACTAGATTAGATGGAGAAGAGCAATGTGACGCAAAGTTCAGACGTGGATTCAGTTCATGTAAAAGTTTAGTGTGTGATAAAGATGATACATCAGATCAGCAGGGCAAAGGTGGACCTGGGGAAGAGAGGGTGAAATTAGAGCCATAACTCACAGTACATGAGATTT
>NW_012144190.1:79310-80300 GCF_000956105.1 Propithecus coquereli
AGTCAGGGCTTTTAGTGTGTCCATCATGCTAAATAGTCTATATCTTTAAAGTGGACAAGCTATTCCACTTATCTTCAAAGATAATATTGATATGTGAGGTTTGTTCCTATCATAATGTTAATTGTTACCTTATTAAAATTACTTTGTGGTCCTAATTGTGTAACTGTTTTATAAGATCTGTAAGTTTTAAACTTCCTTGGGCTTTTATGTTGCTGAGTATCATCCTTTCAATTCCATGTTTAGAATTCCCTTGAGCATTTCTTATAAGGCCAGTCTAGTGGTGATTAATTTCCTCAACATTTCTTTGTTTGGGAAGGACTATGCATCCTTCATTTATGAAGCTTAGTTTAGCAAAATACAAAATTCATGTCTGGCGGGTTTTTTCTTTAAGAACACTTAAATAGGACCCCAGCGCCTTCTGGTTTGTCAGGTTTCTGCTGAGAAGTCTGCCGTTAGTCTGATGGGATTTCCTTTATATGTGATTAAATGCTACTCTCTTGCTGCTTTTAGGATTTTTTCCTTTTTCACTTTGGAAAGTCTGATGATTATATGTCTTGGTGAGGTTCATCTTGCAAAATATCACTACTGAGCTTCTTGTATCTGGATATCTAACTCTTTAGCAAGGCCAGGGGTGTTTTCCAGAATTATTCCCACAAACAGCTTTTGTAAGCTATTTGAATTTTTCTCCTTCTCCCTCAGGAATGCCTGTAACTCATAGGTTTGGTTGCATTACATGATCCTATATTTCTCAAAGGCTTCATTCATTTTGTTTTATTCTTTTTTCTTTATTTTTCTCTGACTGAGTTAATTTGAAAGACCTGTATTCGAGCTCTAACATTCTTCTGCTACTTCATCAATTCTACTGTGTGAGCTTTCAGCTGCATTTTGTAATGCCTTCAATGACTCCTTTATTTCCAAAAATTCTGTTTTTTAAATACCAGTTTCTTTAGTAAATATTTCATTCCTATGCTGAATTATTTTCTTGATTTC
>NW_012144190.1:80350-82698 GCF_000956105.1 Propithecus coquereli
GTTTCTGTAATTGAGATTTAGTATACACACAGTAAACTGCACAAATCTTAGGTGTTCAATGTGTAACCCTAGTCGTTCTCAGAGTGTATAGGTTAGTTCCTGGAAACTATATGTGCATGAAAATCAAATGAAAATGTGAAGTACTAGGTAGGACATCAGCATTGGGTACAAGAGAAGGAAGGTAGACCCTCACACGCTGTTTACTTCTCTGTGATAATTAAGGGATATTTAATTCCAAAGTATCTTTCCTCCCAGTCATATACAAGGACAAACATTCATTGCCTGTATATCAAGGGAAACAAAATTTGCATGACATATAAATTCCAGTTTAGATATGTTAACTATATCCAAGGGGGAAGAGAATTACCACATTCAGCCCCATAGTGGACAATCCGCAGGCATATTCCCTCTGGGCTGCCCAACGCACGCAGCAAGATCTACCTACGCCATCATTTTAGCAAACCTCACCCCACATATCACAGCCATTTTTAACTCAGGGGAACTTAAGCCCAGAAGTTAGTGACTCCAAACTGTTCCCATGTTTGTTCAAGGAAAACACACTAAATTCCTAGAGCCCTTCCTCTGGAAGCTGCAAGAATTCATAGGATGAGAAGAGAAGATATGGAGAATAAGGGAATAAATTAGATTTGCCCTTCAGAAAGGTGCTATGGGGGTGGTTTTCCGTGCCAACCCCTCCCAAGGACTCTCTCCTCTGCCATGCAGACTTCATACTCTAGCCAGGCAGGTAGGAATAATCTGACTAAAGACCCCAAACAGAGTGAGGTAGGCTGAGATAGGAAGAACCAAAGACCCCCACAGCTCTTCAACTTCCTCTTTTCCCCATTATTACGTGAATATAGGGTGGCAGCATCTTTCGCCATTACCTTGACTTTGCAGCTGGTCAGAAACGCAGATCTCTAGGATCATAGAAGGGTGCTTTTGGGAGCCTTGAGGCCCATGGGTCATTGTTACCTGGCCCCTGACTTAAAAGAGCTGAGCCTAACATGTTTGTTGTTCAAGATATATTAGCTACCACATCATCACCATTATTATCATCACCATCATCATCTTCAATATTGTTGTGATGCCCTAACTATGACATGACATATTGAGCCTTTGCTCAAATACAAAAGATGTAAGTCTCCAATATTGCCCAAGGGAGCATACTGTCTTAGGGGGAAAGACAAACAATTATAGTGCGATGAACCCAATGAAACAAGCACAGAATATTACGTTTGCTCAGAAAAGGAACAATTCATTTAATCATTTATTAATCTAGCATTTAGATCAATGGAAAAAGATATGAAAGAACGAAAGAACATGATGTGTATAGGGCAGTGCAAATAGTTTGATTGGGATATCTTGAGAGCAAATAATCTCTTCAAAACGTATCTTGTTTCTTTAGCTACTTTTGCAAATTTAGTTATTACTATGGCACCATATTCAAAAGGATCCACTGAGTGCTGGGTCATAAATGTTTAACAACTGGTTCTGAAAAAAAAGTTCTAATTTGTAGCTTTGGTCAATTTCTGTGGTGTAAATACTCCTACCATGGTTTATTTCAAGCTACCAACATGATGTGACTTTATGTGGAGTTGGACAGAGATGAACATACCATTGTACACCATTATATAGCATTTCCATCATACAGACACAAGTTTAAATAACCTCAAGAGCATAGATAATAATAAAATGTAGTAAGAAATCCCATGCTGGAAATAAATTAGAACCCAGGAATTTCCTGGAAGAAAATCTCTCTCTTCAGTCTTCTAAATTCAGAAACTTTTTTTTAAACATGGGAGCTAAAATACAGAGGAAATTCCTAGGTTTTGTAAAATATTGAAAAGGCCACAATAAAACACTGCTGGAAGAAATGCATCAATATTTATTTGTAGTGTTCTGTGAGGGGGAGGAAAAGAGGGAACACTGCAAGGATTCTGAAACCTTTCTTCTGTTTCTGCATTTTTGCCAATTAAGCTGAACCTACCATGATGTGTCAGCACAGGATGCTCCAGGAGCAGAGAGAGACCTCCTTGCTGGCAGGGAAGGGGGAGGCTATCAGAGAAGCTTCTTGGAGGAAGTAACATCTCAGGTAGGGCTTGGAAATTAGTGAGAATTTTCCAGTAGATAGAAAAAAAGAAAGGCCTCACAGGCACTGGAAGCAGCGTATGCGAAAACTCATTATGGCAATAATGTCGAGAGTAAGAGAAATACAAACATTTCCATGGTGAAATAAAGGAGACAGTGACAAAAATTGAGATTGGGCATGGCAAAAAAAGCCTGAAAGTGAGGGTCTTTGAAGGTGCACTGGGAGGCTCAGATAATCCCATACATAGGTAATGGGCCAG
>NW_012144190.1:82748-84726 GCF_000956105.1 Propithecus coquereli
TGAGCTTTCAGCTGCATTTTGTAATGCCTTCAATGACTCCTTTATTTCCAAAAATTCTGTTTTTTAAATACCAGTTTCTTTAGTAAATATTTCATTCCTATGCTGAATTATTTTCTTGATTTCTTTGCATTGATTTTCAGCTTTCTCTTGGATCTCATTGAGCTTTTTTATAATCCATATTTTGAATTCTTTATCAGTCATTTCAGAATTTTCATTTTGGTTAGTATCCATTGTTAGACAGCTAAGTGTGATTCTTTGCAGGTGTTGAAACCCTCTGTTTTTAGAACTGTTAGAGTTCTTAAGCTGGTTTCTTCTCATCTGGAGAAACTGTCACTTCTTAGTCTTGAATTTACTTTCATTTGGATAGGACCTTTTCCCCCTTGAAAGTATGACTGTAGTGAACAAAAATATACACTGGGGAAAGGACACTTTATTCAATAAGTGGTCCTGGGAAAATTGGATAGCCATATTCAGAAGAATGACACTGGACATATATCTCTCATCACATACAAAAATTAATGGATTTTTAATAGTGGATTAAAGATTTAAATGTAAGACCAGAAACTATAAAAACCCTACAAAAAAACCCTTTGAAAAACTCTCTTGGACATTGGAATAGGCAAGGAATTTATGCCTAAGGCCTCAAAATTAAATCCAACAAAACCAAAAATAGACAGACGGGATTTAATTAAACTAAAAAGCTTCTGCACAGCAAAAGATATCATCAACAGAGTAAAAGCTAACCTACAAAATGTAAAGAAATATTTGCAAATTATGCATATGACAAGGAACTAATATCCAGAATCTACCAGGAATTCAACTGAGCAAGTGTAAAACAGAACCCCATTACAAAGTGGGCAAAGGGAATGGATAGACATTTCTTAAAAGAAGACACACTAGTAGCCAACAGACATGAAAAAATTATCAGCATCACTAATCATCAGAGAAATACAAATTAAAACCACAATGAGATACCATCTTATACCAATTGGAATGACTATTATTAAAAAGTCAAAAAACAACAGAGCTTGGTGAGGATGTGGAGAAAAGGGAACACTTATACGCTGTTGGCGGGAATGTAAATTGGTACAACCTCTATGAAAAACACTATGGAGATTTCTCAAACAACTAAAAATACAACTACCATTAGCTCCAGCAAACCCACTACTGGGTATTTACGCAAAGGAAAAGAAAGTACTATGTAAGAAAGACTCCTGCACTCACATGTTTATCACAGAACTATTCACAATAGCAAAGATACGGAATAAACCTAAGTATTCATTATAGGATGATCAGATAAAGAAAATGTGGTATGTACATACCATTAAATACTACTCAGCCATAAAAAAAATGAAATCATCTTTTGCAGCAACATGAATGAAACTAGAGGCCATTATTCTAAGTGAAATTACTCAGAAAGAGAAAATCAAATACCACATGTTCTCATTTACAAGTGGAGCTAAACAATGGGTGCACATGGACATATGGAATAGAATAATAGACACTGGAGACTCCAGAAGGTAGAAGAGGGGCTGGGTGAGGAATGAACAATTTCCTATTGAGTACAATGTACACTATTCAGGTGATGGGTACACCAAAAGCCCAGACTGCACCACTGTGCAATATATCCACGTAACAAAACTGCACTTGTACCTCCTAAATTTGTAAATCCAAAAAAATAAAAAGCAATGGGTTATTATAAACAATGTTATTTTTATATACGTGAATGTATTTGGGAGAAGAGAAAGCTTTTGCTACAGCATAACGGTCAGCATCTGCTAAAATTAGTAAGTGAAAATTGAATGAGGAACATGATATTTACATTGTCTCAAAGTATCTCCACAGAAAACAATTATTCATTACAAAGGACACATAACAACTTCACTGTGGTGGATGCCACATTAACCAAGCTGTCAAAGCAAAAATCACCAATAAGGAACAGATGAGGACAACGTCGCCTGAGTGGTATTCCACCCAC
>NW_012144190.1:88535-92855 GCF_000956105.1 Propithecus coquereli
GCTGAGGCAGGTCCTCCCAAGGTGAAGACACGTCGCTCCATCTGACCTCTTACTCATAAGGGACAAGTCCAAGACCTATGGGCCTCTTCTTAAATTTGGAGACAACGTACACCTCCTTGGACATGCTACCTCAGCCCATTTATTACGTACCTTGAAAGGCTGCTGGCTTCGAGTGGGTCCCGGAATGGAAGGAATCTCTGCAACAGGTGCAGGCTGCAGACAGCCTCAGCCCGTGGCCCAGCAGATGCAATGGCGTTGGAAGCACCTGAAGCAGATGAGGTTCCTATGCAGAGCCGCTGGCAGGAAGCTTTAGATGAATTGACAACACAGTCGTTTAAGATTCTGAAGCCACGCTGTGCCATTTCTGCAGAAATGATTTTCAATTTGTGACACAGCTTCTAGCCTGCTCCTGGGCTGCTGTAGAGACTGAACACTTGGCCTTGAGGGGGCAGGTCGCCATGTGAGGTGAGCTCCCGTCATGAACCGGGTGTGGACTGACCAACCAAACTTGCAACTGGCCGTGCCCAGCTGCTCTCCGTCATCAAACAGAAGTGGTTTATACAAGATTTGGCTAAAGGGTTTTGTGAAGGCGTGTGGTAGGCAGAGTGATGACCTCCCAAAGGTGTCCACATCCTGGACACCTCAGAGCCAGTGAATACGGTACCTTACGTGGCAAGAGGGACTTTGCAGATGTGATTAAGTTAAGGATCTTGGGGCCAAAAGATCATCTTGGATTATCCAGGTGGGCCCCATTGATCCCAAGGGGCCTTATGCGTGAAAGAGGGAGGCAGGAGGGTGACATCAGACAAGAGAAGATGGAAGCAGAGGCTGGAATAACGTCACCGCTGGCTTTGAGGATGGAAGGGGATGAGAGTGAAGGAGAGCAGGCAGCCTGCAGATGCTTGAGGAGGTAAGAGAACAGATTCTCCCTGGAGCTTCCAGAAGGAACACAGCCCTGATGACAACTGACGACAGCCCAAGGAGATGCCTTGTGGACCTCCGATAGTCAGAACTGTAAGACAACAAATCTGTGCTATCTTAAGCCTCTAAGCTTGTAGTAATTTCTTAGAGCAGCAACAGGAAGCTACCACACTGGGTATCTGCCTTAGTCTCTGCACACTCAAATTTTCCTTCTATTTGGTCACTGGTGCATTTCCATGGTCAGGCATACGGCAAAATCCTATAAATATGTGCTGATACTTGGCAGGAAGGAGTTAAGACCAGGGAGACAGCGGGCACAGATCAGGGGAGACCCCATTTCTGTCTGAAATATCTCCAGAGAGCCTGGTGTACACCCCAGCCCTGGGGAAACCAGAGCGAGGCTCTGAGAAAGTTCCTTTTCCTGT
Source organism: Propithecus coquereli (assembly GCF_000956105.1). Taxonomy (NCBI): domain Eukaryota; kingdom Metazoa; phylum Chordata; class Mammalia; order Primates; family Indriidae; genus Propithecus; species Propithecus coquereli. Next base: position 89,882 of record NW_012144190.1, read on the forward strand.
GGGGCTGCTGATGTGACAACCTCATGACGGGAAGGAACCTTCCTCCAAGTGGCCACACCCTGTGTGCTTTTCGGTACTGCGGGCACCGTGGTCTCATCCATCTGCACAGCCGGGGCCAGTGGGAGGAGACGCCATGACCCCCACCCTCACGGCCCTGCTCTGCCTTGGTGAGATGGGAAGAGAGGAGTGGAGACCTGGTCTGGGAGGGACCCCACCCCACGTCCAGGCCCTGCTCTAGCAGGAGACCCCAGGGGCTCAGGAGGCTCCCGGGAAGGACAGGACATGCTCAGGCTTCAGGGGACAAATGTCTCACAGTGAATTCTCTTCCAGGGCTGAGTCTGAGCTCCAGGACCCACGGGCAGGCAGGTGAGTCTGTTCCAAGCTGTCCCAGGTCCCTCCTCATTGGGGACAAGGGGACATCCCTGGGCACCTGGGGATGGGGAACAGCAGTTCTGGGCTGACTGATGGGGACGTCTGGAGGGTCCTGGGCTGAGAGCTGGGATCTGAGGGGTGGGGATGTCTTGGGCCCCAGCCTCTGATTTCCTTCCAGGGACCCTCCCCAAACCCACCCTCTGGGCTGAGCCAGATTCTCTGATCACCTGGCGGAGCCCTGGTACCATCTGGTGTCAGGGGACCCTGGGTGCCGAGAAATACCGTCTGGATAAAGAGGGAAGACAAGAGCCCTGGGACACACAGAAACCACTGGAGCCTGGGGACAAGGCCAAGTTCAACATCCCATCCACGACAGAGCACTATGCAGGGCGATATCACTGTTACTATTACAGCCCTGATGGATGGTCAGAGCCCAGTGACCCCCTGGAGCTGGTGGTGACAGGTGAGAGGACACTCGGGGGTCCCAGCCCCAGGCTCTGCTCTCAGGGGTGTCTCCTTATCACAGCCCAGCCCTGGGGGTGATGTGGGAGGTGTGAGCCCCATTGAACACGCTGCCTCCTTCTCTCCTAGGATTCTATCATAGTAAACCCACCCTCTCAGCCCTGCCAAGCCCTGTCGTGACCTCAGGAGGGAAAGTGACCCTCCAGTGTGGCTCACAGGAGGGATTTGGCAGGTTCATTCTGATCGAGGAAGGGAACAAGCTCTCCTGGACCCAGGACTCTCAGCAATCCTCCTACAGGCAGTACCAGGCCCTGTTCCCTGTGGGCCCCGTGACCCCCAGCCACAGGTGGACGTTCAGATGCTATGGCTATTACAGGAACTCCCCACAGGTGTGGTCGGAACCCAGTGACCCCCTGGAGCTACTGGTCTCAGGTAAAGGGATTTCATCCTCTCCCATTCATTTCTGAGACCCCAAAAATATCACTGTGAGCCTTGCTTCCAGGGGAGCCTGAGGTGGGAGGGGCGTTGAGGGAACAACGGCTCCTGGGGCCACATGCCCAGACTGTGAGAGACAGTGGGACCTGCAGGGTCAGGACAGGACAGGGGAGGTGTTGGGAGGAACCAGCTCTGCAGCCCACGGCGTGTCCTTCCCTCCAGGTTCGTCTAGGAAGCCCTCCCTGCTCAGCCCGCAAGGCCCTGTCCTGGCCCCTGGACAAAACCTGATCCTCCAGTGTCGCTCTGATGTCGGCTACAACAGATTTGCTCTGTCCCAGGAGGGGGAACATGGCCTCCCCCAGCGCCCTGGCCGGCAGCCCCAGGCTGGGCTGACTCAGGCCGAATTCCCCCTGGGCCCTGTGAGCCGCTCCCACAGGGGCCAGTACAGATGCTACGGTGGACAGAACCTCTCCTCCGAGTGGTCGGCCCCCAGCGACCCCCTGGACATCCTGATCGCAGGTGAGGAGCCCAGCAGGGTCAGTCAGGAACCCACACTCTGCACAGGCCCTGCCAGGGGAGCCCCAAGGGGTGATGGCCAGATGAGGGGTGGGGGTCTCAGGGAGGGAGGGACAGAGAGACAGGGTTGGGTGGGGAGGGAGAGGCTGAGAGATCACAGAGACGGACAGAGACACTGAGGGTCCTCAGAGACAGGCCCTGGGGAGGTCTCAGCTCAGACCACCACCCACCCCTCCTTCCACTCTCTAGGACAGCTCCCTGACACACCCTCCCTCTCGGCACAGCCAGGCCCCATGGTGGCCTCGGGAGAGGACGTGACCTTGCTGTGTCAGTCATCGAGGAGGATGGACACTTTCCTTCTGACCAAGGAGGGGGCAGCCGATCCCCCCCTGCGTCAAAGATCAAAGTACAAAGCTCGAAGGTACCAGGCTGAATTCTCCATGAGTCCTGTCACCTCAGCCCACAGGGGCACCTACAGGTGCTACAGCTCACTCAGCACCTCCCCCTACCTGTTGTCACTGCCCAGTGACCCCCTGGAGCTCGTGGTCTCAGGTGAGGACCCCTGACCCTGTCCTCTCTGAGCTCGAAGGGTCAGCTCAGGGCGCTGCCCCAGGAGAGCTCTGGGCTGGGATGGGGTGAGGGGGTTCTAGGGGAGGCTCAGCCAGAGGGGTTCACCCCTCAGAGGGCAGGAGGCCAACAGGGGTCCTCCCAGGGGCCCCACTCTCGCTCCTGTCACCTGAGGTCCAGAAGGTGCAGGTGGGAGGAGGGACGGCCTTAGGGAGGCCACAGGGCAGAAGGAGGAGAGTTTGAGCAGAGGAGGGGACTCCAGGGCAGCCCCAGCCCCTCACCCTCTTCTTGCCCTTATTCCCAGGATCATCTGGGCACTCCAGCCCCCCAACCACAGGGCCCTCCTCAGTACCTGGTAAGTCACGAAAGTGTCTCGTTTCAGAGGGGGTGCAGCCCGCCCCAGGGCCGCTCCGAGTCTCTCACCGTCTCCTTCCCTCATATTCTCAAGGATGGGCTGTCGGGGGTGGCACTCAGGCAGAAATGCGGGGACCCCAGGCTCCCAGGGCTCTGAGGCGGGTCTGGTGAGGGGTGGGGGGCCCAGGCAGGGGAGATGCGGGGCCCAGCCTGGGGGAGGGGCGGGCTGCAGTGGGGAGCAGACAGCCCCAGCCCCCACCTCCTGTCC
>NW_012144190.1:93159-93862 GCF_000956105.1 Propithecus coquereli
CTTCCCCCTGGGCCCTGTGAGCGGCTCCCACGGGGGCCAGTACAGATGCTACGGTGGACACAACCTCTCCTCCGAGTGGTCGGCCCCCAGCGACCTCCTGGACATCCTGATCGCAGGTGAGGAGCCCAGCGGGGTCAGTCAGGGACCCAGACTCTGCACAGGCCCTGCCGGGGGAGCCCGAGGGGGTGATGGCCTGATGAGGGGTGGAAGTCTCAGGGAGGGAGGGACAGAGAGACAGGGGTGCGGGGAAGGGGAGACTCAGAGATCACAGAGACAGAGACATGAAGGTCCTCAGAGACAGGTCCTGGGGAGGTCTCAGCTCAGACCACCACCCACCCTTCCTTCCTCTCTCTAGGACAGCTCCCTGACACACCCTCCCTCTCGGCACAGCCAGGCCCCATGGTGGCCTCGGGAGAGGACGTGACCCTGCTGTGTCAGTCATCGAACAGGATGGACACTTTCCTTCTGACCAAGGAGGGGGCAGCCGATCCCCCACTGCGTCAAAGATCAAAGTACAAAGCTCGAAGGTACCAGGCTGAATTCTCCATGAGTCCTGTGACCTCAGCCCATGGGGGCACCTACAGGTGCTACAGCTCACTCAGCTCCTTCCCCTACCTGTTGTCACTGCCCAGTGACCCCCTGGAGCTCGTGGTCTCAGGTGAGGACCCCTGACCCTGTCCTCTCTGAGCTCGAAGGGTCAGCT
>NW_012144190.1:96179-105582 GCF_000956105.1 Propithecus coquereli
GCCCTCCCTTCGCTCGGCTCTCGGCGTCGTCCCACAGGGGACCCTCCCTCCTGCCTGTGTGACCTCACTGCCCCTGGCTTCCTGCCACCTCGTAGGCCCCTGGCCCCGGCCCCTTTCCGGCTCCTCGTGCTCCATCTGACCGTCTGGGTGTCAGACGCTCCCCCAGGCCTCAGCGGCTGCGTGAATCAATGCAGCACCCCGGTCCCCGGGCGCCCCTTCATTCGTTCACCCGACAGTGTTCACAGGGGGCTCACTCCTGACCGGGCTCCAGGGAGGAGCCGCAGACGCAGCAGGGAGCAGAGCTGCCCCAGCCGCCCTGAGCGCTCCTGGGGGCGAGAGACGATGTGCGCGTGAACGCAGCGGCCAGGGCTGCAAAGGGCTGTAAGGGGAATGACCGCAAGGAGCAGGACAGTGCGTGGGGCAGGGGGCCTCTCTGAGGAATGAGGGGAGGGCTGTGTGACCAGGTGTCCTCTGAGGAGAAGCCTGAGTGCAAGAGGACAGTAGGAACATCTCGGGGAGGAGCAGCTGCAGCGGAGGGAACCGCGAGTGCAAAGGCCCTGAGGCCTGCTCTGTCAGGACACGGGCTTGTGGCTGGAGCCAAAGGAGCAAGGGCCAGAGTGTGGGGACAGGAGGTCAGCACTGCAGGAAGGAAGCACCCAGGCCCCCCCAAGGACTTAGGAAGTCCCTGGAGATTCCGTCAAGAAAGTGACATTATCAGATCACTCTGGAACAGTGTGAAAACCTAACTAAGGGAGGTCGAGTGCAATCAAGGAGACCCCGTCACTGTCTCTCTCCAGAAGAGCCCACATGACAAAGACCCCCAGGGAGTGACATATGCCCAGGTGAACCACTCCAGACTCAGGCGAGGAGGGGCCTCCCCTCCTTCCCCACTGTCCGGGGAATTCCTGGACATGACGGATAGACAGGAGGAAGGGGACAGGCAGATGGAGGGTCAGGTGGGTTTTTTCCTCCCCAGGACCCCAGGCCTCCCCCCACCCCAACCACATGCCTTCCCTCACTCTCCCCCCACTGCAGGCTGCCGCATCTGAAGACCCCCAGGAGGTGACCTACGCCCAGCTGCACAGCTTGACCCTCAGACGGGAGACAACTGCACCTCCTTCGTCCCAGGAGGGAGACCCTCCTGCTGAGCCCAGCGTGTATGCCGCTCTGGCCATCCACTAGCCCAGGAGGGACCCAGACCCCACACTGCACGGAGGGAGACTCAGGGACCCTAAAAGCACAGGAGCTGCCCCCAGAACACTAACCAGTGAACCCCAGCCTGGACCCCTGACAAAGACCACCAGGAGGTTCCGGGAACTTTTGAGAGTCACCTGACTCTGCAGTCAGAGATAAATAGTATCCAGATCTACATTTTGGAAATAAAGCAACAGACTTCTCAATAATCAATGAGTTCAATGAGAAAATCAAAACAGAAGTGAATGTTTTAAACTGATTGATAATATAAATATTACACATTAAACTATGAAACTGGAAAACTAAAACCCACGAATGAATAAATTAGAAAAGAAAAATCTAAAAAAGTAATGGCCTTGGCTATCATATCAAGAATTTAGGAAAAGAATAGCACATTATTCCAAAAGAAGGTGTAAGGAAGGGAATCATAGTGATGAGGGGAGCTACTAATGAGGACAAACAAAACTTGAGGATCCGGGTGCTGTAGCTCCTTCCTGTAATCGCAGCTACTCCGAGGCTGACACAGGAGGACTGCTCAAGCCCAGGAGTTTGAGACTGACCTGGGATATAGAGCAAGACCCCATTTCAATTAAAAAAAAAATTTTTTTAATGAAAAACTCAATAAAGCCAAAAAGGTTTATTCTTGAAAACATTAATCACATTTATAAATCTTAGCCACAATGAGCAAGAAAAAAAAGAGCAAACACACATTTCCATATGGAAATGAAACAGGAGTCAGCACTACAGACCCTACATGCATTTTCAAAAACGAAGAACAGAACATTGTGAGCAAGTCTACGCCAATATATTAGAAAATACAAATGAAATGGACAAAATATTCTAAACTATAGTTTACTTAACAGACATAAGAATAAATAGAAAATCTGAATCATTATACACATAATGTGTATCCATACAGTATTTGCATATATATAGTATTTTATATATATATAAATATGTATACATAAAATACATTGACTCTGTAAACAAAAATGTGCCCACAATGTAAACTCCAGTTCAGGAAGCTTTGTTTGTGCTTTTTCAAACACTTATGCACTTATGAAACACACACATACAAACCTACACCCCAAACGTACACAAATTTTCCCTGATAATAGAAAAAAAGGAATTATACCCAAACACATTTTATTAGGCAAAGAAAAAGTTGATACCAAAACCTGACAAGGAAATTACAAAATGGGAAATTCATAAGAAGATCTCTCCCATGAACTTAAATGTAAATCTCTAAACAAATATTAACAAATAAGATTCATTCCTATATAAAATGGACAATACATCACATCATGAACACACTGTGCTTTCTACATTTTTTGTTTTTGTTTATGGAAGGCAAGCGTAGCTTAATTTTTAATAAATCAGTAAAATTCAATATACTAACACAATAAATTTTAAAAAATCGTTTCAGTAGATGCAGACAAAGCTTTTTGCTTGACTATTTTTTCATATACTTGTTGACTATTTGTATGTCTTCTTTGGAAAAATGTCTGTTCAGTTCCTTTGCCCATTTTTTCCGAGAGGTTATTTGCTCTCTTGATGTTGACTTGTTTGAGTTCCTTATATATTTAGGTTATTATACCCTTGTCAGATATATAGTTTCCAAATATTTTCTCCTAGTCCACAGATTGTCTCTTACTCTGTTGATTGTTTCCTTTCTTGTGCAGAAGCTTTTTAGTTTGAGCCATCTGATTTGTCTATTTTTGCCTTAGTTGCTTGTGTGTTTTCAGGGTCATATCCAAAAAAATCCTTGCCCAGACCAATGTTGGAGCTTTTGTCCTGTCCATTTTGAGTTGACTTTTGTGTACGGGGTGAGATAAGGGACGAATTTCTTGTGTCTACATATGGATATCCAGTTTTCCCAGCACCCTTTACTGAAGGGACTGCCCTTTCCTCATTATGTGGCATCCTTGAAAATCAATTTATCACAAATATTGGGGTTTATTTCTTTGCTTTCTGTCCTGTCCTATTGATCATTGCCTGTTACCATGTCAGTTCCATGCTATTTTGATTGCTATGGCTTTGTAGGAGATTTTCAGAACAGGTTGTTTCATGCCTCCAGCTTTGTTCTTTTTGCTCAAGGTTAGTTAACTATATGGTATCTTTTGTAGTTCCATTCAAATTTTAGGATTTTTTTCTATTTCAGTGAAAAATGTCATTGGAATATTGATAAGGATTGCATTGAGTTTGTAAATTGCTTTGCAAGTATAGACGTTTCAACAATATTAATTCTTCCAATCCATGAACACAGGACATCTTTCCATTTATTTCTGCATTCTTTAATTTCATTCGTCAACATTTTATAGTTGTCAGCACGGAGATCTTTAACCACTTTGATTAAATTTGCTTTCACGTATTTGTTTGTGGCTATTTTAAATGGAATTTTTGTCTTGATTGATTTTGGGATAATTGGTTGTTGCTGTGTAGAAACGCTACTGATTTTTCTACATTAATTTTGTATCCTGCAACTTTACTAAATTTGTTTGTCAGTTCTAACAGTTTTTTGGTTGAGTCTTTAGGGTTTCTATATATAGAAGCATGTTGTCAGCAAGCAGAGACAATATCACATCTGCTTCTCCAATTTGCATGCTTGTTTCTTGCCTAATTGCTCTGCCTAGGACTATGTTGAATAGGATTGGCAAGAGTATGTATCTTTGAACAAGGATCCATCCACCCTCTTCCTTTAGAGAAGACGGGTTCTAATCACTCTGTGGCTGGACCCTGAGTGCTCACATATGTGTGCGCCTGAGCATGTGGGTGCCCACGGGAGGGCTGTTGATGCTCAAGGTCCCATGGCAGTGACAATAGATGGATACTTAAATGAAGGTTAGCTGTCCCCTGAAAATCATAGTGCTACCGCTCACTGTCCTTAAAGCTTGAAGGCAGGACCACAGGATGAGGGGGACAGTTCTAAGAAAGGAAACAAGGGCACCCAGGAGGCAGAAATGAGTCAAAGGCTGTATCCAGGAAGATGGGGGTGGACGCTGCAGCTGAAAAGAACTGGGAAGTCCATGAAGGAAACTGTTTTGTAAAATGAAAACCCACAGTCCATGGCCAGGAGAGGAGTCATTTCTCTCCCCTTCTTGCCCCATATGTCCCCTTTGTGCTCACGGCCACAGGGCAGCTCAGCATGACCTGCACCATCAAATGCTCGTGTGTCTCTGCTGGTCCTAGTCTGCCGTGGGCATGAACCTGCAGCTTCTCTGAGGCATCCCCAGGGTAGTGAGATGACTGCCGTGGTGAGGACCCGCAGCGCTGGGCTGAACGATGGGCTGAAGGAGGGAAGGAGGCCCCATGGGGAGGCTCCGAGAGGGAAGAGGGGCCCTCATCACCCTCACCTGTGACGGGTCACTCATGAAGGCACTGGATCTGTTTCCTTCTACATTCTGAACTTCAGTGAGATGAGCACAGATGAGGCAGAGTGGCTCCAGGTCAACGAAGACCTTATTTCCACCTAAAATGTCTCCAGAGAACCAGGAGCCTACCCCAGCCCTAGCCCTGAGGAAATAAGAGTTCGGCTCCTGGTGGGGAGCAGAGTTCCCTTTCCTGTTGTTTCCTGATACTGCTAATGTGACAACCCCCTGGGAGGGGTTGATCCAGCATCCGGGTGGCCACACCCCACGAGTCTTTCTGTCCTGCAGGCACCGTGGTCTCATCCATCTGCACAGCCGGGGCCACTGGGAGGAGACGCCATGACCCCCACCTCACGGCTCTGCTCTGCCTCGGTGAGATGGGAAGAGGGGAGTGGAGACCTGGTCTGGGAGGGACCCCACCCCACGGCCAGGCCCTGCTCTAGCAGGAGATCCCAGGGGCTCAGGAGGCTCCCGGGGAGGACAAGACATGCTCAGCCTTCAGGGGACAAATCTCTCACAGGGAACTCTCTCAGGGCTGAGTCTGGGCACCAGAACTCACATGCATGCAGGTGAGTCTGTCCCCAACAGTCCCAGGTCCCTCATCCTCACTGAGGACAAGTGGACAGCCCTGGACAGCTGGGGATGGGGAACAGCAGTTCTGAGCTGACTGATGGGGAAGTCTGGAGGGTCCTAGGGTAAGAGCTGGGATCTGAGGGGACATCTTGGGATCTAGTCTCTGATTTCCTTCCAGGGACCCTCCCCAAACCCACCCTCTGGGCTGAGCCAGACTCTGTGATCACCTGGGGGAGCCCTGTGACTATGTGGTGTCAGGGGACCCTGCATGTCAAGGAGTACCGTTTCATGAAAGAAGGAAGCCCACTGCCCCGCGTCCTGCAGAGCCCACTAGAGCCTGGGAACAAAGTCATGTTTCCCCTCTCATCCATGACAGAGCACTATGCAGAGCAATATCACTGTTACTATCACAGCCCTGCTGGATGGTCAGAGCGCAGTGACCCCCTGGAGCTGGTGGTGACAGGTGAGAGGACAGTCGGGGGTCCCAGCCCCAGGCTCTGCCCTCACAAAGGCGTCTGCTGTCAGGGGTGTCTCCCTCTCACAGCCCAGCCCCGAGACACAATGTGGGAGGTGTGAGCCCCATTGAACACGCTGCCTCCTTCTCTCCTAGGATTCTATGGTAAACCCACCCTCTCAGCCCTGCCGAGCCCTGTCGTGACCTCAGGAGGGAAGGTGACCCTCCAGTGTGGCTCACGGCTGAGATTCAACGTGTTCATTCTGACTCAGGACGGGGAGCACAAGCTCTCCTGGCATCTTGAGTCACATGAACACCCCCGCGGGCAGTTCAAGGCCCTGTTCCCTGTGGGCCCCGTGACCCCCAGCCACAGCTGGACGTTCAGGTGCTACGGCTATCAGAGGAACGCCCCCCAGGTGTGGTCAGAATCCAGCGACCCCCTGGAGCTCCTGGACTCAGGTGAGAAAGGCCCGTCCCTGCCTGATGGCTCAGGGCCTGAGACAGGTCCCCAGCTCAGCCCCGGTGGGACGACGGGGTGAGGGGAGTGCAGGGATGCGGAGTGCATGAGACAGTGAGACCAGAGATGCAGAGAGGAGGGAGAGACAGCGAAAGTGGGAGGCTCAGGAAGAGAGACGGGTCTTCACGTGGCTCCTCTCTGGGCCCTGCTCCTCCCTAGGGACCAGCTTAAACGTCATCTCCACGTGGGACCTTCGCTATGACACTGTCCAGGACAGGCCTGCCTCCTTCTCACCTGTTAATGTGTATGTCTCCCTCTCTCTCCATATATACACACACACACACACACACACACACACAGCTACATTTTACGTATCTACCGTTTTATGTAGTTATGTAGTACATTTTGATACATATGTATACACACACACACACACACACAGATACATTTACGTATCTACCATTTTATGTAGTTATGTAGCACATTTTGATACGTATGTATACACACACACACACACACACACACGTAGTCTTATGCTGTTCTTGCTGCTATAGCAAAATACTTGGAACAGGGATGATTGATAAACAATAGAAATTTATCTCTCACGGTTCTAGAGACTGGGACGTCCAAGACTAAGACACCAGCAGGTTTGGTGTCAGGTGAGGGCCTGGTGTCTGCTTCCGGGATGGCACTTTGAATGCTGTGTCCTCCAGAGGGGACGAATTCTGTGTCCTCACGTGGCAGAAGGGACAGAAAGGCAAGAAGGTGGCCTCGCTAGCTCCCCCAGCCCTTTTACGGGAGCACTAATCCGTTCACCAGGGCACAGACCTCACGACACAATCGCCTCCCAAGGCCTCACCTCCTAATACTGTGGCCCCGGGGATTAAGTGTAAACATGGATTTTGGAAGGGACGCAAACGTCCAAACCACAGCATATACAACCTGCAGCTAAAATTGGCATCCATCTAACTAAGCCTTTTCACCGCTACATGCCTACAGGTTTGTTCTTGGACTACCCGACCGTATCCACACTCTGGGCATTCAGAAACATGCTTCGTGATCCACTGGCTTGACACTGCCATTGGAAAGTGTATCTGCATATATGTATGCATTAATATGTACATATGTGTATGCATGTGTGTATGTATGTGTTTATATATGCGAAAAATATATGCGCATGTAACAAACGCATATATATTCATCCCATTTTAGGTGTTTCTAACTATTGGAGGAATTAGCTGAAAAGAGCTTCAGTGGGTGATGAACCCCAGGTGACCTGGCTGAGGTGGGGTGAAGGGGAGGCAGCCCAGACGTTCACCCCTTTGTGCCCCTGACATTCAGGAGCCCCTGAGGACCAACCCCGCATCCACGGAGCCTGGGTGCTCAGCCACTGATGAGTGGAGACTCTCGTCCCCAGCTGGATTAACTCACACGGTCCTGTGTCTCAAAACTAACCAGGAACATTCAAGGGCTCAGCTAGTCCTGTGCTGAAGAGAAATTGTTCCTATGTCTTGGAGCACAGCCAAATGGTTCCACAGCGACTCAGAAAAGAGACCTGAGGACAAATAACACTTGGGGACTGGGAGGTTCCAGTGAGGAGACCGGAGGGGGCTCTGACGCAGCAGAGAAAGGGTTCATTGAGGATCTGCAGAGAGTTATGGCATGAGACGTGGGTAACATAAGAAACTGCCACCCAGGCAATGTTGGCTCAGGTCTCCACAACTCCTCACCCCGCCCCTCTTTATTTGATGCTCAGGAGCAGCTGAGACCATCAGCCCAACACCAAGCAAGTCAGACCCCACGAGTGGTGAGTGAGGAGACCCTCTCGGTCATGGGTTGAACACACAGGGTCAGGCCCTGTCCAGGGGAGGTTGGTGTCCTGGGGGGACATCCAGGGATCCTGGGTGACTTTGATCTGCTCTGACCTCTCTGACCTCCTGTCCGCAATCCCCAGCCCCACACCCCCAGGATTACACAGTGGAGAATCTCGTCCGCATGGGCGTGGCTGGCTTGATCCTGGTGGCCCTCGGGATTCTGCTGTTTCAGGATTGGCACAGCCAGAGAAGACACCAGGATGCAGCCGGGAGGTAAACTCCAGAGACAACAACGCACCATCCAGAGTGGGAGAGCCTTGGAAACAAATCTGATGACCCCAGGAGGTTCTGGAAGAAAGTCCAGGGCAGCAGTTGGGAAAGTGTCTGCTGAGAATGTCGCGGGGAGGACACAGGGTCGGGTGCAGGAGGAGGTCTGCGTGTCTGCAGAGGACTCTGCTTCCACCCCTCTGTGCTGCTGCCCTCCGCCCCTTCTTGACCCTGCTTGACCGTCCCTCCCTCCGTCCTCTCCTGTGACGTGAGGGTCAACCCCCAGGGCAGGTTTGAGCTCACATCTGTTTGCACCTCGTGCTCCGCTCCTCTGTCTTGTGACAATTTTTCCTTTATTGCTAAGTGCCACTTCCTTGACATATGCGATTGATTCCCCGTCTCTTCAGCTCTGAACATGGACTTGGATTAAATCACTGAATAAATGGGCAAAAACTAGATCCCAGGTTCCAAAAGATAGACCCAAAATGATGCCCCAGCACCTGTGAGGACTCCACATTCCCTTCACTCTTCATCAGGTGCTAACCATGCACTTTGTCTGGAAATATCATCTCTTGGAATCTACACACTGGTGCGTGAAGGGTCAGCTTTGTGGTGTGCTGCTAAACCAGCTCTCTGAAAAAAAAAATCACTGAAAAAAATCCCTGATTTATCGCATTTGCTGATTACTTTGGTGTAAATGGTCCCTTCACGGCCAACTTCAAGGTGCCAATGTGAGGTCATCAAATGCAGAGTTGGGAAGCTGTCATTCACAAGTGAGTATGAGCCAGATGCAACATAACTTGGTGAGAGTCCCGATGTGCAGCTATGTTTCCCTTTATTTGAAGTTTATGACAATTTCTGCCTCAGAAATGGTGCAGTTTCAATAAATTGTGATGCCAAAATCATAGCACAATGGAGGGAAAAGAAATAAACAGCGACATCAATTTTTGGTGAGAAAATGAAGCATGTAGAATTTTAGTACATTACTAGTAGGAGTGCAAATTGCTTTGGCCAGTTTTGGGAGAAGATTGGAATTATTGATATTTGATTAAATAGAGGAGAAACACAGCTATGACCCTTAAGTATATGCCCCAGAGAAAGTGTGTACATATATACCAGGATACCTTCACAGACGTGATAGCCAAAAACTACAAAATACAAAAATACATCTACCACAAAAATAGAACCATTGACCAGTGGAACAGAACTGAGAACCCAGATATAAAACTATCCTCATATAGCCACCTAATCTTTGACAAAGCAGACAAAAACATAC
>NW_012144190.1:106809-137111 GCF_000956105.1 Propithecus coquereli
GCATACACAAAGAGTGCAATGTGCACCACCCGAAGGATGGACATATTTGAAACTCTGATTTAGGGGGGGAAGGGGGGAAAGGGCAACATATGTAACCTAAACATCTGTACCTCCATAATATGCTGAAATTAAAAAAAAAATACATCTACCGAAGAAAATGAAGACAACGTGGTAAATATACCCAGTGGAATATTATAAGGTGGTAAAATTGCATAAATGAAAATGACAAACCATAATGTAGTTCAATTTTCACACCTGATGGCAAGTAAATGAAAGATTATAAAAAGAATGTGTACATGGTTATCGCATTACATAAAGTTCAAAAGGAGAGAACGTTTATTATTTAGGGAAACGTAGTACGGTCCCCTCTTTCATTCCTGATATTGATTATGTATGTTTCTTTTTTTTGCTCTGACTTCCTACATTTTTGATATATTGTAATTTCATTATCTCTTTTTTCTTAATACTTCGTAACTTCAAATGTGGATCCCATGAATGATTGAGGGTTTCATTTATTTCATGCACTATTTAGAGATTTTAAAGATAATATCTTTTAGTGTTAACTGTTACATGATTACATTATGGAAAGGGAATATAATGCCTAAGGTAGCAATTTGGAAAGATTGAGAGATAACTCCTTTCTTGTCTAGTAAATACTTAGTAGTTTATGTTCAATGCATACCTGAAATATGTATCATTTTGTACTGTGTGTATTTCAAGCATATGTGAGTAGATGAAGGAATCTTTATCAGTGTTATATCTTCCTTGTTAATATCTTCTTTAAAACATAAAATATCGGCCAGGTGCGGTGGCTCACGCCTGTAATCCTAGCTCTCTGGGAGGCCGAGGCGGGCGGATTGTTTGAGCTCAGGAGTTCAAAACCAGCCTGAGCAAGAGCGAGACCCTGTCTCTACTAAAATTAGAAAGAAATTAATTGGACAACTAAAAATATATATAAAAAATTAGCCGGGCATGGTGGCGCATGCCTATAGTCCCAGCTACTTGGGAGGCTGAGGCAGGAGGATTGCTTGAGCCCAGGAGTTTGAGGTTGCTGTGAGCTAGGCTGATGCCACAGCACTCTAGCCCGGGCAACACAGTGAGACTCTGTCTCAAAAAAAAACAAAACAAAACAAAACAAAAAAAACATAAAATATCAATTTTTTCTATTAAAACTTTTTTATATTACATTACATATTTTTAATATTAATATTGACAATAACTACTTTTAATAGTATACTTTTGCAATAAAGAAAGCAAAAACAGAAGTAGAAAGTAACATGATGGTGTTCAGAAAATGGAAACTAGTATGTTCCCTATTTAAGGCCTATGCACACAGCAATAGCCTTATGAATTTTAAATTTTTTAATCATTTTATTTTACACGAGTCTATTGTGCCTAATCACTGGGTGTTTTGGGGGGAGTGGGGCTTAAAATCCTTAAGTATATGAATTACTCTCACACATACATGCTAAGAAAAACATAATTTACAACTATAGCTTTTTTTATGTATTCATTAAGTTGTATATTTTGAACAAGGATTCATTCATCCTCTTCATTTATAGAGGACAGCTTCTAATCACCCAGCAGCTGAGCTTTGGGTACTCATGTGTGTGTCTGTGCGTGTGCATGTCTGTGGTCATGCATGTGTGTGTGCATGTGTGTGGTCATGCATATGTGTGTGTGTGGTTGTGCATGTGCACGTGTGTGTCCATGTGTGCCTGTGTCTGTATGTGTGCATGTGTGTGGTTGTACATGTGTGGGGGGGGTCCGCATGTGCATGTGCGTGTGTGTGTGGTTGTCCATGTGCATATGTATGGTTGTGCATGTGTGTGTGTGTGTGGTTGTGCACGTGCGTGTGTGTAGTTGTGCATGTGCGTGTGTGTGTGGTTATCCATGTGCATGTGTGTGGTTGTGCATGTGCATGTGTGTGTGGTCATGCATGTGCGTGTGTGTGTGGTTGTCCATGTGTGTGTGTGTGGTTATGCATGTGCGTGTGTGTGTGTGGTTGTCCATGTGCGTGTATGTGGTTGTGCGTGTGCATGTGTGTGTGCGTGTGCGTGTGTGGTTGTGCGTGTGTGTGGTTGTGCATGTGCGTGCGTGTGTGCATAATTGTCCAGTACTTTTTCCCGCCATTTTCCTCACTTTCTCCATTTTCAGTTCATTGTTCCTTTGATTACGTCATCTAGAATGGCTTTCTCTGAATATGAAAACAGTAAAATATGTAGAAACTTATGGCTCTGAAAATGCCTTCTTTTCCCTCTCAATCTATCAAAACACCTTAAAAATGCTATTTTATATTTAGGAAAGAATAATACACAATACTTAGAAGGGAAAGTACATCTGATGGCCAAGGATCCACCCCCATCCCTCCTCACCCCTCGCGAAGGTGAAGCCTGCAGTGGCGGGTTTAGCTGTGAGACTCGGATCCCTCCAGGTCAGTCTTGTGCTGGGCTGCTTCATGCTGCAATATTCGTCCACGCCCGGCCCTTTAACGTTGCTCTTAGTAACTATGCATCTCCTGAGCTTCCGTAGGACATCATCCTCACTTCCTTCCTTCTGACGCCTAAGGTAGGCGTGACTTCGTCCTTCCTCAGTCTGTTCCTCCCGAGACCTTAGCTTTCCCTTTGGGTTCTCACTATCCCCTATGCTGGAAAACTTGCTCAGTATCATTTTCCGGTTTCATAATTGGCTCATCAGCTGTGTCTTGTCTTTAAAGGAATGAATGTTTTGATCATGTTCATTCAGTTGGATTTTTTACCTCTCTGATTTCTAATTCATTTCTATCATGCCCATTCTGCTATAATCCATATTCTTGTGTCAAAAATTCAATGTCCTCTTGTAATTTTTGGATATATAAATTTGCTTACTTTAAAATGGGTCTCATACACTCCCAGGATTCCATTTCTTTGGATACGGTGACCCCACTAACAAGGCTGTAGATTGCTGATTGTGGTACTTTTCATCAGCGTTAGGATTTCCTCCTTCTGGCCCCTTTTCGTTTGACTGCTCACCTCCCGCACACTATCTTCCATGGAAGGTTTCTCTCGTGGCTTTGCTTGGAGTTTAGAGCTGAAAGGGGCAGGGGTTGTTCCAGCTGCTATTGCCATGAGGCAGCCACTGCCCCAGAGTTAGCATCTGCTCAGAGTTGTACGGGCAGTGAGGGGTCCCGTGGAGCCTCACGCTCACACTGTCACCATGTCTGACGACACTGCAGTGAATCCGCCCCACACTCACACGGATGGCTCAGTGGTGACCGTGGGCCCAGGTAAGGGAGTACAGGTATTGCAGCCCCCAGCTGCACAATTTGAGAGAAGGGAAACCATGGCTCCAACCTCGCTGCAGAGCCATGACTCCCTCCCTGTCTGTGAGGACCCTGGGGATCTTTTTCTGTCCCACACCGAGCTGCAAACTTACTTGTCATAATCCCCTGATGGTCCCAGACACTGGTGGCCACTCAGCTTTGGTCTCTTCTCTTTCTTATGGTACCCTACCCACTTCAGGAGGTAGCATTGCTCTTTCCGTGCATGAGACCATAAGTATATATTATAGAAACATGATAAGTATCATTTCTTAGTGTTAGGGACAGATGGAGCTTCTTGCAGGGACACATCAATTACCAACCTTGACTGAAGAGTCTAACACCAGAATCCTTTCATGTCCCCAAACCTTCATGTCTGGAAATTAACTATGACTGAGCCCCACCATGTCCCAGGCATATCAGGCTCCACAACCACTGTGAGAAGTGTGGTTTATAACAACATGCTCCAAACAAGGAAACTGAGGCCCAGACAAGGGACATTAATGTGCCAGTTTACATAGGAAAGGGATGATGGAGGAATATTTAAAGAAAAATAAGATCAGGAAGATAAAGACATATCAGCTTTCCCTTCAAACTCAGGGCACTAACCCAACTTGCTCCCTAAAGTTTGGAGGCAAGACCACAGAAGAAGGATGAGAATTCTACCCCAGGGAAATTACCAATATCAGAAATGAAACAAGGACATCACTACAGATCCTACGGACCTCCAAAGATTATCAGTGAACATCACAAAGAAATTATCCAATTTAGATGATGTGAACAAATATCACAAAAAAATTAATCATCAAAAATAGCTTCTGGGATACATAGAAAATCGGAATCATTGATTTATTAAATAAAATACTTCTGAAAATTAAAATCTTCACAGAAAACTAACTTCAGGCCCAGCAACTTTCCCAAGTGCATTCTTCCAAACTAAGAAACTTAACTAAGAAAGAACACTATTCTTATGGATGTTTTTCTAGAATTACCACTTTTCAACAAATTGTAGTAGGTTACCATGAAAACTTAATGAGGATATTTCAGGAGAAAAATCATAATTTAGTCTCTCATATAAACTTAGTTAAAAATAAATACTTAAAAATTGGCAAAAAATAAAAATTCGGTCATGACCTTATTCTTTAAGTCACAGAGGGAAGGGATGGTAGACAAAAACTTAAATGAAGATCAGTTTTTCCCTGGAAATCAGAGCTCTAACCCAACTTGCAGTCTCCAGAGTTTAAAGACAGAGCCACAGGATCAGGACAAGAGTTCTGTGAAGAAAATGGAGAAGCAGGGATGACTCAGAAGGTTGTTACTAAGGAGATGGGTGGATTCTGTTGCCAAAAAAAAGGAAGTCCATGATGAGGCCATTTCATAGAAAGAAAACCCACAACTGAGGGCCAGAAAGAGAATCACTTTTCATCTCTTATTTTCCCGTATTTCTCCTGTGTTTGTGGACACAACGCGGTTTAACTTGACCTGCACAGGTGGATGTTAAATGTGTCCCTGCTGACCTGAGTGTGATGTGCAGAATAGCATTGCATCTTCCCTAAAGCAACTCCAGCGCAGGTGAGATGACTCGCCCTGGTACAGATTTCACAAGGATGTGTTGTGGACGGGCTGAGGAAGTGACGAAGACTCCACGGGGAGGCTCTGAGAGGGAGTGATGAGCCGTCAGTCACCCCCACCTGGAAGGGCTGACTCGGGAAGGCACCACGTCAACTTGCTGCATCATCCTGGTCCTCAGTGAGATGAAGACACATCAGACACATACTGGGAGGGGTTCGGGAAAGCCCATTTCTGTCTGAAATATCTGAAGAGCACCTGGAGCCTGCCTCAGCCGCAACGCTGGGGAAAAAGAGCCCAGTTCCCTCTCCTGTGGAGCTGGTGACGTAACAACCGCGTGAAGGGGGTGGGACCCAGCTCGGAGTGGCCACACCCTGTGTGTCTGTCCTGCTGAGAAACGTGGCCTCATCATCTGCACAGCCAGCAGGATTGGGAGCAGACGCCACGACCCCCCTCGTGGCCCTGCTCTGCCTCAGTGAGATGTGGAGAGAGGGACGGGCTGGCATCTTAGCTGTAGGAGAAAGCACCTTCCACTTTCTATCAGGCTGGAATCTCTTAAGCAACACTATTTATGAGAAGATGAATTTGCTGTAAACGTGAGCAATCCTGTGCCTCCTTTTCTGTAAACTGCCCACTCCAGCATGAGGCAGTGAGCCCACGGGTAGTGGTTTTAGGTGGGGACCTGCCAAAAAAAGACAAACACACACCTGGAACGTGTCGATTTCAATCAAGATCAATCACTGCCCATCTAGGAAGTGAGTGTGATGTTATCAATGTTGAACAGTGACGCATTTCTCTCCCTGAAGAATGACACTATATCAAAGGCTTTGAGTCACTCTCTGATGCTAGAAGTTTGGACATTCAACAGCAGCAAGTGTTTAAGACATCCTTGGTGAGAAGAAACCCATGTCCTTACACCCCATGCATAGACTCGATCTGCCATTATGGCCACACCATAATTGGCCCTTGTACAACATTGTCTTATATCCACAGACAAAATCGTGCTGACTTCACCATAAGACATCAGTATGAACCTAAGAGATCAGTATTTTTGTGTGCATCATTCACCGTCAGCAAGCCCCACAGAGATTTGGTAAAAGAGCATTCTGTGTATTATTTTGTGGTAGATGCAAGGTCCTTACCTGCTAGCGTAAAAGATCTACATTGCTTTATCTACATTGCTGAATCAGACAACATGACCCTCATAAATTTTACTAATGTGGGAGGTCCAAAAATATTTGTAGTTATTTTTCAGTTCTACCCTCTGCGGTGCATATGTCTCATCATGACATCCAGAGCATTTGCTCCTTCCTGCTCATCAAGTCCAATTAAATGTAGACACATGAGATGTTCTACAGAATAGCAAGGTCAGGCAGTACAGTAACCAAAACCTGGGAAACAACAGAGCCCTGACAAAGATGGTGTATGTGTACTGTCATCCTACTCAAGTGAATGCAAGTATTTCTGACCACATTCTCTAATGAATTTTGAAAATAACATATTCACCAGATCAGTGGCTACAGGAAAATTGTGTTCTAATAATTATATCCAGCACATATCCTTATTGATGATACCCGCCGCCCACAGTAGTCATAATATGGATGAAATGTGGTTATTTCTGCTTGTCCAGCTTCACCTGCCACAATCCATCATGACTTTTCAGATTACACAGAACTGAAATCAAGGGAGGTATCATGGGGACAAGTAACTCTGCATCAAGTAAGTGCTGGAAATTTTCACTCATCTCTGCATTTTCCTGAAATGCAGCATTGCTTCCGAATTATTTTCCTTTCCAGGAGAGATTTTTCAAGTGACTCCAGGTGCCTTTCCTACTAACATGGATCCAATTTCACAGTTACAATAATCAAAATTAGAGTTCTCTCTGCTTCTAAGTCTCTCCATTATTTCTGTGAGTATCGAATGCAGAGACACCATTGATCCCACTGTGAGACGAACTTGGGCAAGGACTACATTTTTAACGTCATTTCCAAAGGCACTTATTCCAACTGGGAAACGTACGTGTCATTTAAGTTCCAAATGCCAGTGTTCACCTCCAAGTCTTTATCCAATACATCTGAAAAACACTGACATTCTCCTTTACCCCCCATAAAGTTTCCCCATGGGGTCCCATGGAGAAAGACTAAGAAGAATGCTACTGTATGTACTTGCCTGGGCCTTGCTGGTTCCTTCTTCAGCGGGAACTAAACTCTCATTTTACTCAGTGGTCTTTGGGCCTGACAAATGGCTAGGTCTGATAACTGGCTGGATGACATTGATAATTACTGTCCACTGGAGCAGCTGACCATCAATACGCACACCATTTGATCAGTGCACATAAGTGATTGCCTTGCAGTCTGATTACCTGTATTGACTCCAGGAACACTGTGGTCCCTTTGCCTTCACCAAGGAGTCTGCAAGCCAGAGTTCCCTTGATTGTCGTTCTATGCCTTGTTCCAGTAATTGTGTCCACCTGTCTAACAGGTGAGCCCCGTCACTTGGCCTGGACTTTCATGACTAGGAAGGCTGTTACACAATAGAAAAAGTGTGAGATTTGGATTTCATCCGATCACAATTCACATCACAGAAATCATTCACTAATTACACAGAGACTCTTTGCAAATTATCGAATTTCTGTGGCTAATTTCAGCATAATATGATCTGTATAATTTTATTAGGTCTCTCTCTTACGAAGGACAGAAAACTTAATCCACCAAGGGCAGTGAATTTCTGAGTCCATGTTTGGAAGCTGTCTCAGCTGTTAACAATCATGGATAAGATTCACTATCTGGATTTTAGAATTATACTAGAGATGGAATTAAGGCCTGCAAGGAAGAAAATTGTAGATGAGGGAATACTAGAGATCAGTCTGAAAAACATCTCTAGAGAACCAGGAGCACTCCTCAGCCCCAGCTTTGAGAAACTAGGACCAGGCTTCTGTGAGGCCCCTGGTATAAATATTCATGACAGGTATCACAGGTCACATCTGCTCACATCCTGTGGTGTGTCTTTCCTGTTTCCATTGTGGTATCATCATCCGTCCAGCATGAACGAGAAAAGGCAGAACACGACCCATCAGTACTTGTCCTTCTACGCCTCAGCGAGCTTTGGAGAGGATGCCTGGAGAAGGGAATCATATCCACAACCACATGAGACGTTACTTGACATTTGTACATTAGTAATGAATAGATTTATTGTACCAAAGTCAACATCTATGGGGGATAAATGTGAGGGCTCACACCACAGTGAATCCTTTTTGGGGAAAAGCATACCAGCCTCATGCATATCTCTGTTGGAGGTTTCCTCTCCCGTGGATTAACACTTTGGATCGAAGTAACACTGACTGAACACCTGAGACTTAGGGAAGGGAAACTCATGACACGACATCCACCCATTTGCCTACGCCAGGAAATAACCACAAATTTTTCCCTTTAAAATATATATCCAGCAGCCAGATGCAGTGGCTCATGCCTATAATCCTAGCATTTTGGGGAGGCTGAGGCAGGAGGATCATGTGAGGCCAGAAGCTTGCGGTTACAGTGAGCTATGATGATGCCACTGCATTCTATCCCCAGCAATAGAGCAAGACCCTGTCCCCAAAAATAAAATAAAACAAAACAAAATAAAATACATATACAATAAGCAAACTATTTTTCACAGTCCACCCATGTTATAGCATGTAATTGGACTTCATTCCTATTTATGGTTGAATAATATTCTATTGTATGGATAAACCACATTTTGTTTACGCATCAATTGATGGGCATTTGAGTTGTGTCTACTCTCTGGCTATTATGGACAATGACACAAAATGGCATATATTATAAAATTTCCACAATAGGCAGATATGTAGAAACAGAAAGTCAATTAGTGATTACTTCACACTGGAGGGAAGGGGAGAATTGAGACTGACTACTCAAGGGTGTGAAGTTCCTTTCTGGGATGATGGAAATGTCATGGAATTAGACAGTGGTGATGGTTATACAAAATTATGAATATACTAAACAACCAATCATTTGTACACTTGAAAATGATGCATTTTATGTGGTGAGAATTACATCTCAATGAAATCAATCAATAAATAAAAATCCATAACCAAGTTTCTGCCCCAGGTATGGAACCCTAGAAAGATGTTTACCCAAACCATAACAATTAGTTAAATAAGATAAACTCCAAAATCATAACTTTTCCTGAGATCATCTAAAAGCTGAATTCTCAGAGCAGCTGTGTAGCCCAAATTCCAAGAAGGAAACAGATGCACTACCTGGCTCCCCAAGGCAGAGTTCATGAGGATGGGTATCTGCCATATAAGCTGGGAAAAAGAAAGCAGCTGACCTTGCAACGATCCTTAGGGGGTCAATGTTAGCCGACATATCAAAAAACACAAATATGCAGGGAACTCAGAGAGAAGAGCAGTTGGTACCCACTTACGTGGTCTTTGCCATGAGCCTCCACTGAGTATTCACAATAAAGTTGGGGACAGAGAGACACCCCACATTTGTGGTGCTGACATGGTTAGCGTCCACTCTGTGTGGCCTGAAATCTCACCCCTTGCCAAGGACCTTCTCCTGTGTGGAGCAAAAGCTACAATCCTTTAGGGAGGGGAGTAGGTCAGCAAAACCTCTCAACCTCAGATCCCAGGTAATGACCCATTGTGCCTGCAAGAGACCAGATGTAAAAGGCCCCCTATCCTTAGCGGGAATGAGGAAACCATCCTGGGCCCATGACCCCAGAGAAACACCATCAAGACATGCACATTTCAGGGGAGGGACAGGAAACTTCTATCCAAAACAATGAAATCTACTAGGTAGAGTTTTGCTGTCATGGGGAACAGGGACAGAAACACTGAGAGAGCCTCACTCTCAAGGCCCAAGCACATACATACTGCCCAAGACTGAGGCTGGATGAGGACAAGAGAAACCTACACTCCCCACCACGAGTCCATCCCTGAGTATGAAGCAGGAACAGGCCACAGCAGAGAGAGGCACTGAGGCACCAGCTGGATTGTATGATGAATGCAGCAGAGTTCATCCCACTCTGGTGTCAGCAGCCTTGGTGCAGGCAGGGTGGGCCCGTGAATGGAGTAGCCATCGTGCAAGATTGGGGAATATGAGTGGACCTGAGTTCCTGGTGAGTGATTCTCATTTTGCCATTTTGCCACCAGTGTAGCTAAACATCTGACCTGCCAGAATCAGAGAGGCCTGGATGTGACACCATCATTTGAGGAGATGCATCAAGCCACCTGGTGGCTTCATTGCACGGAACACATTCCACTCAGGAGGTGGCAGTCAAACCTCCTTACCGAGAATGATGAATGTGCTGAGTTTGAGTTTGACTTAGTTCATAGCGCCACACTCTGTAAACTCAGAATATCTGACCTGTTTAAACAGAATATCTGAGGATAATGACTTATCCTCAGATCAAGGGATCTGGGTAGCCCTGAAATAAATGGGGCAATGAGAACATGGGCATGTGGTATCTCGGAGATGACCAGAGATGAGGATATGGACAAGGTAGCAGTTGGGCGCTGCAGGGGCTGATAGAACATTGCAATGGCCTCTTAAAAATGGATGTAATGCATAGTGTGGGGCTGATACTTTGTGCAGTTGGGTGCTTTTTTCCTGATGTAATAGATATAGACAAAGATGATGTAGACAGATAACATGTGATACAGATATAGATACAGCTATGAATAGACACTAAATGATTCTGTCTTTTCATTGCTGGAATTGGTGAACTCTGGAAAAACAATGGAGTATAATTAGTGATCTCTAACACCATCCCTCCAAATTACACACTCAGGAAATGTGCACATCTTGTGTTTTACTTTTAGGTGATAATGGGTTAGAAAATGTTCCCCCTTGGGAAACTTATGCCAGTGAACAAAATAAGAATTATTCTCTACCTCAAGCTAACCTTTTCCCCTTTTCCTATTGTTTTGTCAGCAGGGAAGGAAAAATTACTATACTATCCAAGTCATTAATGAGCACGAGGATGGGGGCAGGGAGTTGGGAAGCTTAGAGAATTCCACAGAGTATTGATGGAGGCTCCATAACTGGAGATAACCAAGGATGGATGTCATGGGTAGAATCGTTTCCACCAAAAAGGTGTGTTAAAGTCCTAACCCCTGGTATCTGTAAATGGGAACTCACATTATATAAAAAGGAAGCAATATGAGAATGACAACACACTTCAAATTCGAAACTATGGAAGTGAAAAGTCAATGGATCAACATTTTTAAATTGCTAATAGAAAATATTTCAAACTAGAATCCTACTACCTCAAAAAAAGATGTCTCTGCAATAAAGATAAAAATTAAAATTTCTCAGGCAACTAAATGTTGAAATAATTTGTTATTAGAAGCTTTATTCTACAATAAATGTTAAGTTATTGAGGCACTTTAAGCCTCGCTTGGGTGAGGCAAAGACATAAAGTGTAACCATAATGTTCATACCCTCATAATACCCTGAAATAAAATTTTAAAAAATCAATTAGAGTCTACTAAATGGAAAATCTTGCTTTGCTCTTGTAGTCTTTTTTTTTTTTTTTTTTTTTGAGACAGAGTCTCACTGTGTTGCCCGGGCTAGAGTGCCGTGGCATCAGCCTAGCTCACAGCAACCTCAAACTCCTGGGCTCAAGCGATCCACCTACCTCAGCCTCCCGAGTAGCTGGGACTACAGGCATGCGCCACCATGCTTGGCTAATTTTTTCTATATATTTTTAGTTCTCCAATTAATTTCTTTCTATTTTTAGTAAAGACAGGGTCTCGCTCTTGCTCAGGCTGGTTTTGAACTCCTGAGCTCAAACAATCCGCCCACCTCAGCCTCCCAGAGAGCTAGGATTACAGGCGTGAGCCACCGCGCCCGGCCTCTTGGTAGTCTTTAGTATAAAATTTACTACCTAATTGTGCAAAATATTACCACACAGTATGGATGTTTTCTTGCCATTGCACTGGCCTTTTTTTTTTCAATAAAGATTATACAAAACCAAAAAAAAAAAGTTATTGAGGCAGAAGAATAATGATACTAGTTAAAAACCTGAATTTCAAAAAAGTAACAGTGCCAGGAGTGGTAAATATGAAATTATGAAAAGTTTTATATCAACACCCAACCATATGCTGTCTACATGAGCTGTATTTCAAAGATGAATCCACAAGTAAGTAAAATGTAAAGGAATAATGATAGATGGTGGTGATGATGCACAATTCTAAATATACTAATAGTCAATTGTATACATAAAACAGGTAAATTCGATAATAGAAAAAGTATCTCTCAATAATAATTTTAGAACTAAAAGTAGGAAAACACTAGAAGTAGGAAATATGGAGATATAAAAAGGAGTTCTTCATAATGACAAAGATGTGCATTCACAAATAAGATGCAATCATTCTAAATGTATACATATCTAAATTTGGAACCTCAAAACACTATAATAAAGACAGAATTGACAGCATAATCAGTCATACCCAAAATTATAGCTACAGATAACAATGCTCACCTCACTTCTACAGCAAGTACACAGAAAATCAAGACTACAAAAGACTTCAAAAACATTTAAATAATTTTTTACCTAATTGACATTTAGAAAACATTCATCCTGAAACTTCCTAATCCATGATCTTTTCTGTTGCCCATGGAACATTCACCAAGGTAAATATTGAATCATAGATAATATGACTTCTGATAACTGTTGAATTAAATTAGAAATATATGACAAAGAGATGCCTGGTAGGTCATCAGATGATGGGAAGTAATAAGCACACATCTAAATAACCAATAAGCTGAAGAAAATCATTTCAAAAAATAGAAGATATTTTGTATCGATTAAAAATGAAAACACACCTTATTGAATGACTTTTCATGCAAATAAAACAGTGTTTTAAGGGACATTAAGCCTCAACTGTTTATCTTAGAAAAGAAGGAAGATCTAAGTAATGATCTAACTTTCACTTTAAGAAATACTTAATGTAAGAAAATTTATTTCAATATTCAAGGAACAGTATAAAACAATAAGCAAAAATGCATATGTATGTACACGCATATGTAAATGACAAACAGCAGAGAAAAATCAATGAAACCAAAAGTTTGCTCTTAAAAGAAACAGCAGAATTGATAAATGTTGTTGTCCTGGCCACATTTCATCATGTTGGAAATATTTTGGCTTTCTCTGGCTAAGCTCAACATCAACTTGCCCCCAAAATCAATAATTTCTGTTCTGGGCATTATTTATGTCTGATTAATTCTGCATATATATGCAAGGGATTACACAAAGAATGATCACGGAGGCTTGAGTCATGAAAGAGAAAACTTAGAAATAACACAAATGGTCATAGTAAGAATAAACATTAAAAAATGATACATGAGAAGACAGATGTGTTAATTACCCTGATCTGATCACACTATACTTAATACATATCCAAACATCATCAGGGACCCATAAATATGTACAATTATTATGTGCCAATTAAAAAATAAAATAAAAGAATGCATAGGTAAGTGTTGATATAGTAATGCAAGGACTACTGTACTGCAATTCAAAGAATAATATAGAGCTATGAAATTCCAAATATATGTGTTATAGAATTATAAATGTGAGAAAGAGAAAGTAAGATGCGAAGTTTATGTTTTTGAAAACTGGAAACAACAATATACACTAGTGCTTAGGTATGTGATTGTATAAACACACACATATAACACACACATATAAAATTTATAAAAATCATTAGTTTTACAAATAGATACTTTTGTGGTAAAATTATTTACAATACAGAATAAGAAAGTTTCCACAAACAACCCAAGTGTCCATCAATACCTGAGTGAATTAACAAAATGTGGTATATGTATGCCATGGAGTACTATTCAACTATAAGAAACAATGGTGATCTAGCACCTCTTGTATTCTCCTGGATAGAGCTGGAACCCATTCCACTAAGTGAAGTATCCCAAGAATGGAAAAATAAGCACCATATGTACTCACCAGCAAATTGGTTTCACTGATCAACACCTAAGTGCACATATAGGAATAACATTTATCGGGCTTCAGGCAGACGGGAGCGGGGAGGAGGGGATGGGTATACACACGCATAATGAGTGCAGTGTGCAACATCTGGGGGATGGACATGCTTGAAGCTCTGACTGCGGGGGGAGTGGAGGGGCAAGGGCAACATACATAACCTAAACATTTGTACCCCCACAATATGCAGAAATAAAAAAAAAAGACCAAAGTACAGTTATCAGGGGCTACACTTGGGGAGCTGGAAGTAGGGATACAACAAATACAGTTTTGTACATGAATAAAAAATTGCATTTGAAATTTTTTAAAGCTCCCTTATTTTTTCTCTTTTTTGGAAAATGATGAATTTCAATACAAATTTGTCAATCTCTGAAAAAGAAAAAAAAAAGAAAGTTTCCACAATTTTCACAAAGTTGAGGGTCAAGTAACAGACAGAACAAGGGCAGAATACAGAGGGAGATTTGTCATGTGATTATTGCAGTGTTCTGGTATTCAAGCTAGAGGATGTTATCAGTTTGTTTATCTTGAAATGTTCTTGAGTTTTCTTTCTGACATTTATATTTGGCTATTGTAAGGTTGATTTCCTATAGCATTGTGTTAATTGACATTTATGTATAATTTAAAATGAAAAACAGAGGGCCGGGCGCAGTGGCTCACGCCTGTAATCCTAGCACTCCGGGAGGCCGAGGTGGGAGGATCGTCTGAGCTCAAGAGTTCGAGACCAGCCTGAGCAAGAGCGAGACCCGTCTCTGCTAAAAATAGAAATAAATTAGCTGGACAACTAAAAAATATATAGAAAGAATTAGCTGGGCATGCCTGTAATCCCAGCTACTCGGGAGGCTGAGGCAGGAGGATTGCTTGAGCCCAGGAGTTTGAGGTTGCTGTGAGCTAGGCTGACTCCACGGCACTCTAGCCCAGGCAACAGAGCGAGACTCTCTCTCAAAAGAAAAAAAAAAAGAGAGAGAAACAGAGAGAGAGAACAATGAGTTTAGACTCAGGTCACAAGACAAATTCTAATAAAACTACAAGATGCAAAATTTACATGTTGTGTTTTTGCTAATAAAGTGGAATTCTATGATTATAAACAACTGCATAATCCTACTACTGGAAATTTAAATAATTTTAATTGGTTCTTGCTCAATCTATAACAGAAATACCAACACGGAAAGGTATGATGATTTCTTTGTCACAATTGCTCTTATAATGTTAAAAATACCTGCCAGATATATTGTAAACGACACATGAAGAAGAGTTTGATTCTCAAATAAAAACAACAGAAACGCATCAACGGCCTTCACTGTGAATGCACAATTGGATCAGTCTGAGTCGGAGGGATTGTGTTTCAAGTCCGGCCACAGTAAATGATGTGAAGTGACAATTCTAGTCTGAGCAATTTCCAGGAAGCCACATTCCCCCATTGGCTGGACACCCACCCCCAGTCTCACACAGGGTAGAAAGAGCCTACATGTGTCACCTTCCCATGCTGTGGTCAGCTTGCAGACTGCATGAGCTGGGCCCCCGCACAACATCCTGTGCATTGCCAGCATCACTGGGGCGGTGCTCCCAACAGCAGAAGCAGCACCATGTCACCCACGTTCGTCAGTCTGGAGTGTCTTGGTGAGTCCTGGAAGGGGATGGAGGGAGGGAACCCCACGGCAGAGACATTGACCCAGAGGCTGGGTCTCTCCACTGCGGGAACCCTACTTCCCTGGGGGCCATTGGGCACTGAGGGCTGTCTGTGTTTAGCCCAGCACGGCCCAGGCCGGGCAGGAGGAGGAGGCCAGGTCGGTGTGGAGAAGGATTGTCCATCAGGTTCTTTCTTTCCAGGGTTCTTCTTGGTCCAGGGGATCTGGGCACATGCGGGTGAGTCCTTCCCCAAACCTCGGGTTGCCATCCAGCCCGTGTAAGAGAATTTTCTCATCACAGAAGGGCAGGCAGCACAGGAAGTGGGGTCAATGGTGTGACCATGGGAAGCCCTGTGGGTGAATCTTTTGCGAGTGAGAAAAGGGGGGCCCTGGGACACCTGGCCCCCATTCTGTTCTGGAGACCCTCCCCAGCCATTCTTACCCTTGGGCGAGCCAAGCTCTGTGGGCCCCTGGAGGAGATCATGGCACTCTGAGCTGGGGCACCTGGGGAGGAAGTGGTGTCACCTGGGGAGGAACCGGAGGCAGCAGTGCTGGGATAAGCCCACCCCTCTGAAGGGGATGGTAACTAACGTTCTCCATGTTCCCCAGCACTTCCACGGCGACAGGAGCTGCGCAGGCGGCTGCTGTCCTTCTACCAGGGCACGTGGGGGAACCACGTGCCAGGGCCCCTGAAAGTCCAAATACTCTGATGAAGGCTCAGTTGCTCGATGCGATTCACCTGCTGGCTGACGTTATTTCACTCACATAGATCTTACTCTCTATTCCATGTCTCCGAGTTGTTTCATGGAACTGATTTTACATTGTTAAAATCTAGTAATAGTCCCTCATTCGGTACTTGCTCAAAATACCCAGCCGACACTTTTGTTGTGGGAAGACATGTCGTGAGGATGCGGTGGCGCGTCCTCCCCGTGGCCCTGGGACCCCGGGTTTGGAAAGAAGCCTTAGGAACATGTTGAGGGTGGGGAGCCCCTGAGCATGGGGGCGGCGGCGGCTCCACATTTTCCTCTCCATGTCTCGCCTCCCGCTCCCCCAGGTGGTCACCACAAGCCCTCCCTGTCTGCCCGGCCAAGCCCTGTGGTGCCTCAAGGAAATCACGTGAGTCTTCGGTGTCACTCTCATCCTGGGTTTAACATGTTCAGGCTGTACAAGGAAGACGGGGCCCACGTCCCTGAGCTCCGGAGCAGAATATTCCAGAGCAACTTCCTCATGGGGCCTGTGACCGCAACACACGCAGGGACCTACAGATGTCATGGATTTTACCTTTCCTCCACCTCTATGTGGTCAGCACTCAGCGACCCCCTGGTGATCGTGGTCACAGGTCAGAGGGCTCCTGTCCGGGGTGGTTTTCACTGTGTCGACATCCTCCATCCCAGAGTTTCTGGTGGGCGTGTCAGTCAGGGTCCAGTGGGAAGAACAGAAACCTCTCCACGTACATTGGATAAAGGGGGTCGGTACAGGGAATTGGGCATGGTGGTGGGCACGATAATGGTCCCCAATGATGTGCTTATCAAAACACCCGAATCTGGGAATACGTTAGGTCACATTTCCAGGGCAATGAAGGCTGAAAACAGAATGGAAGTTGTTAGTCAGTCAACCTCAGGGTGGGGCAACTACTCTGGATTATTAGGGTGGGCTCAGTGTGGCCACAAGGGCCACTTGAGAGGAAGAGGAAGCAGTGGGGTGGGGTCAGAGCAATGCAGCAGGAGAGACCCCACCAGCCACCCTGGCTTTGAAGGTGGAGGAAGCGCCCGGAGCCAAGGAGCAAAGGTGACTTTTAGCAGCTGAAAACGTCAAAAGAACGGATTCTCCCCGAGTCTCCAGAAAGAGCACAGCCCTTCAGACACCTTTGTTCACACCAGTGAGACGCTTCCAGACTTCTGACCTCCAGAAGGGCAGATAGTAAAAGGGTTCCCTTCTGCCACCACGTTTGTGAGAGCTTGTTACAGCAGCAACAGGAAACTAGTAAAAGCGTCTCCAGGTCAAGGGCAAATTAAGAAGCCAAGAGGGGAGGTGGGGCAGGGCAGGATGCTGACGCCAGCACCAGGCTGGACCCACACAGGGAGGGGCCGGTGCTCCTGCAGCCAGACTCAGGGCCACCCCAGGGAAACCGGGACCACAGAGAAGGCACAGGCACGGTGGGAGATGACCCTCAATCCCCTACAGGAATAGGTTGGGTAAACGTGGGGAAGTTCCCTGTTACCTGCCTTGTTGACTAGCTCTTACCTCTTGCCAAGGATTCCAATTTGTCCAGAGGCGCTGGAGCCAGGCTGGTAAGAGCCTGGAAATGCAGCCTGTAGTGGCCCCTCTTCTCTCCCGCCTTAGAAGGTAGGAGAGAGATTGGCGGGAAACAGACACAACAGCCAAAGGGCCAAAGAGGAGCACAGCGGGAACAGAGTCTGGTGCTACTTGAGACAAAGCAGCAGAGACAAGTCCGGGGGGAGATGGAGGGAACTACACAGAGGGGACACAAACACGGGAAAGGACACGGACACACAGGGAGGAAGGAGAGAGATGGACACAGGGACACCCTCACTCCTTCCAAGTCCCACGGACTGGAGTCACAAAGGGTGATGCCTTCTAAACTCACAATGTCTGTTCTTAGGAGTCTACAGAAAACCTTCCCTGTTGGCCCACCCAAGTCCCCTGGTGAACTCAGGAGGGAATGTGACCCTACAGTGTGTCTCAGAAATTGTCTTCGAGAGCTTCATTCTGATTCTGCACAGAGAGGGGGAAACCGAGGACCCCTTGCGCCTTGTTGGGAAGCTCCATGATGGATGCTCCCAGGCCAACTTCTCCATGGGTCCTGTGACACCTGCCCATGCAGGGACCTACAGATGCTACGGTTCTGCCAATCACTCCTCCTATGAATGGTCAGCTCCCAGTGACCCCCTGGACATCGTGATCACAGGTGAGAGTGTCCAGGCTGCCCCTCATCCTCCTTGGGATACAGACCGGATGTTCTAGCCCTTGGAAGAGCCAGGTGGTCGTGAGAAGGATGAATGTGGGATTCTTGTGGAGAGAGACAGACCTGGTGAGAGCTACACCAACAGCAGAGGCAAGGAAAAAGGAGACACAAGTGCAGACCACTGGGCATGACATCAAGGACAGGTACAGGCAAAGAGCAGGGAGGCAGAAATAAGGTCAAGAGTGAAGGAGGCAAACAGATATGCACATATCAGAGAGAGAGTGTCCTTCCATCCTGTCTTTGCCCAGGGACCTGGGATGGTTTAGAAGTTTGATTTCT
Source organism: Propithecus coquereli (assembly GCF_000956105.1). Taxonomy (NCBI): domain Eukaryota; kingdom Metazoa; phylum Chordata; class Mammalia; order Primates; family Indriidae; genus Propithecus; species Propithecus coquereli. The sequence continues at coordinate 125,576 of NW_012144190.1, forward strand.
GTTTTTCCTCCACACTCTCTTTTCAACCAGAAGAACCTAAAGACTTACCATGTACCTCACCCAAGTTTGTCCCTGTGGCCTCGAACCACGTGTCACCCACAGATGCTGTGTCTATTTTGACACCTCTTCCTTCGATGTGGTTGAGCCATAACTTGTCCCAGGATCTCATGGCACCAAGGGAAGGAGCAGGACATGAGCCGCTGTACGCTGTGTGTTCTGTGGGTCCCCACACAAAATCTGAGGCTCATGTTCCAAAGCAACCCTGAATGTTAAAGGATTACTAAGAACAAAAACCCACAGAGGGGACCAGACAGAAATAAAGTAGAGACATAGAAGAGTAGAGATGGGCACACATACAGAGGAAGAGAGAATGAGCCAGAGGAAGAGAGTTGAGAATTTCACAGACACAGAAAAAGAAAGAAATAGGGGACAGAGAAGTGGAGAGAATGATGGGATGGGGGGGGCATAGAAAACCCCTAAAAATCAGAGACCTGGGGAGAGGCACAAAGATAAACAAAGATGGGGATGTAGGGGTGGATGGCAGAAATGCCAAAAGAGGATTTTTGAAAGATATGAAGACAGAGATAGATGGCAGATAGAGAAGAAAGAAAGTAAGTAAGTTAGGGACAGGACAGAAAGTGGGAGACTCACAGTGAAAGGAAAAGAAAGACAGATTCAATCAACCAAGTCAAGGAGAGGCAGAGAGAGTAAAAAATACAAAAGGGGAAAATGTATCTGGGGATAGGGAGTGAGGTCAGAGACTTAGAGAGTCAGAGAGCAAGAGACAGAAAGTAGAAGGAGAAAAATAGACAGAAAAAGAGAGGGAGGATGGGGGAGAGGGAACGCCCACCAGCACATCAGCTCACTAGAGCTGGGAGAGCAAATTCTCCGCTCGGTAGGGAAGCACGGTGTGGTAAGGAAAAGCCTTTCTAGGTAAACTGCCTCTGTTTTTCTTCCAGGTCTACACAGGAAACCTTCCCTCTCAGTCCAGCGGGGCCCCATGGTGAGGTCAGGAGAGAACGTGACCTTGTCCTGCAGCTCCGAGATCCCATTTGACGTGTACCATCTATGCAGGGAGGGGGAGGCCTGTGGCCACAGGCTCCCTACAGTGCGGAGCCACCACGGTGCATTGGGGGCTGACTTCCCTGTGGGCCCTGCAACCTGCGGAGGGACCTACAGATGCTATGGCTCTGTCAGGGACTCTCTCTATGAGTGGTCGGCCCCGAGTGACCCCCTGTTCCTTTGTGTCACAGGTAAGGAAATCCCATACCTGTCCCATGTCTTGTGTCTCAGACCAAGTCCTAAAACCGTATCTGGGGAACATCTTGCTCATGGTGGAGCGAAACAAGCACAGAGAAATATGGAGAGAAGGAAAAAAGACTGAGTATTAGAGGTGGTATCGGAGCGTAGGATGGTAGACAGGGAAGCTCCAGATGCTCCTTCATATCGTTCGCAAATGCCCACATTAGGGGCACTTCTGTGTATCCAGGCAGGTGGAGAAAGGGGTCAGGAGAGATCCAGGAGGAGGGGAGACGAAGCTTCGTTAGGGGAGACCAGAGGTTGCAGCAGCCCCTCACCCTTACGCATTTTGCAGAGGCCCCTCCTGACCTCTCCCCTACGGAGGCCTCATCTCCAGCATCCCCTCTCCCCACTCACAGCTGGGAGTCTCAGGAAAGGAGTCCTCACCCGAAAGGACTGTGGGCAAGGGGATCCCAGGACTCCCAGGGCTCAGCATTAGATGACAAAGTGTTGGCCACGGACCAACCTCAAAGGAGTTTGAACAGGACAGAGGACAGACAGCCTTGTTTCCTCACCTCTCTCCTGTCCTGTGTTCTAGGAAACTCTTCAACTAGTCGCCCTCCCCCCACAGAACCCAGCTCCAACACTGGTGAGTCGAGGACCCCTCTTATCTCTGCTTGGATTTGAGTGCGGGTCCAGCCACTCAGTGATCTTGCGCTGGTCGGTTCCCTCGTGGACTGTCAGACTCCACAACAGCAGAAGGGGCTTGGGGCCAGCACGGGGCTCTTAATCTCCAATTTGCTGCAGCTGAGTCCTCCTCCAAGCAAGGAGGATGACAGTAAGCCTGACACCCTTCCCAGGAACAATGCAGCGTCTCTTCTGTCTCCATTCCTAACTAAAGGAGAGAGTCATGAGGGCTTGAGGGAGGGAAGGGCAGGGAATGCCTGGTGGGGGTGGGCCGGTTCTTAGAGAAGTTCCATTTGCCAGAGGATGAGCTCTTGTGTGGCAGAGCACAACCCTGGTGTCCCCAGCAGGGCAAGAGCCTTGCAGCAAGAGAGGACTGAGTTCATCCACACACGTAAGGCTTCCGTTAACTGACTCAGGCACTGTTCCAAGTGCTGGGTATGCCCTGTGCAATCATTTCCTATTGTTGCTATAATAAATTTCCATAAGACGACTGGACTAAAACAACAGTATTTAAATTATCTCACAAGTTCTGCAGGTCGGAAGTCTGAAATGGGTCTTCCTGAGCTGAAATCCAGGTGACAGCCAGGCTGCATTGCTCATGAAGATTCCAGGGGAGAACCTATTAATAATTCCTCACTTTTTCCAGCTTCTCGAGGCTCCCGCCATCCTTTGCTCATCATCCGCATCCTCCTTCCTCAAGGTCACATGTAACTCACATTGCCTCCCTGAGACGCTTCCTCCTTAATCACACCTCTTTCCCGACTCTTCCTCTGCCTTCCTCCTTCTAAGGACTTTGTGAGTCCACCCAGACAATCGAGGAAAATCTCCCTAAAATAACCCAGGATAACTTTCTTTAAGGTCAGCTGATTAGCAACTTTAATTCTTTCTCCCCATGAAATATAACATATCCACAAGTTGTGGGGATCAGGACATGGATGTTTCTGGAAAAGGGAGCATTCTTCTGTCTACTGCAAGTAGTAAACACGATGCATTTGGCGCCTGCTCTGGGGAAGCTGATATTGCAGCACAGTTCTTGGGAAGGCAGAAAATGAACGGACCAAGGGATGAGTAAACGAATATGGGAATGGATGAATGAATGGTCAGTTGCGAAGCAGCTTGCATGAAATTTGGAATAAAGTGATAGGTAGTGCTTAGTGGACAAATTAGGGTGAGCAGCAGATTTGTCACCATTTCCTGGCTATATGACATAAGACAACTCCACCTCTTTTGACTTGAATTTCACTTTTTTTCCTTTTATTGGAGAATGTATTAATAATTTGTTTGATTCAAGGGTGTTGCGGATGCAGCATTTGTGAAGCAGGTTCACTGTGCGCTGGTGTCAGTCCCAGGGGAGGACTCCGAACGCCTCACACACTGCACCTTGGGCTGTGCCAGTCCTGTCACCTGCACACATCCGATGAGACACAACACCACACACAAGTTACATAGGCAGGTTTATTACTTACAGATAAGCGGAGAGGGAACACAAAAGGCAAGCTTCATGGCGAGCCAGCCCCCACGGCTCAGGAAAGCTGCCCAGGGCAGATGGAGTCAGCCCATTTGCACCACAACTGAGGGAACCTAGATGGCAGCCTGCCCTGGGTTTTGTACCCTAGAGCTCCATGAACCACTGAGTTAAAGCATCGTGGGACACCCTGTTCTACGAAGGAAAGGAACAGAGGCCAGGTTGTCCTGGTCAGTCCCACCTTATCGCAGGAGGTTGTTGTCTTGGTCCGTTTGTGTGGCTATAAAGGAATACCTGAGCCTGGGTAATTTATCTGAGTCTGATGAAGCCCCTGGCTGCTTCCACTCATGGTAGGAGGAGAAGGGGAGCTGATATATGCAGAGATCACAGAGATCAGCAAGAGAGGAAGCAAGAGAGAGAGCAGGGAGGTGCCAGGCTCTTTTAACAACCAGCTTTCATGGTAACTAATAGAAGGAAAACTCACTCATCACCACCCTCATGAGGGCATTAATCTCTTCATGAAAGATCCATCCCCATGCCCCAAACACCTTCCACTGGGCCAGATCTCCCACATCAGGGATCAAATTTCAACATGAGGTTTGGAGGCGACAAACATCCAAACTATAGCAGTTCTAGTGTGGCACATTCTACAGTTATCCTGAGATCTACAAGCAAGAAAGAGAGAAAAGGTTGGGTTATTGGCCAACTGGGAACTTGTCCTAAAAAGGTATTGTATGTAATTACCTGACAATAAGTGGGATGCAATGCATAAAGGGGAGCTGCTATGATTTGCCTCTTATTGGAGTTACATCTTCCTCCAGGTGACCTGTGGCACCTGCATGCTCTGATCTGGCCCTCAGTGGTCATCGTCCTCCTTGCCATCCTCCTCTTCTTCCTCATCCATCGCAGGTGCTCTGCTCAGAAGAGTAAGTCTCAGGAAGAAGAGGCCAGGGACATCTGAGCAGCATGGGGAACTGGGGTGGGCGTACACAGGTGTGTGTTCTCCGTTTGCTGGAGGACACCTGGTCCCAGGCAGAAGCCACAGAGGTAGGACTTTCTAGAGAGAACCCCAGGGCCCCCCGCCCCCTTCCACAGCTCACAGCCCATTGTCTAATCATTCTTCACTGTGTCCTCACATCCAGTGCAGCCACGGATATCTAGGAGAATATTCCGCAAAAGGGAGAGAGCAGGAGAGAGAATCAGTGGGCTGCAAACGGGGAGCGATTAGTGGGATGGGTCCCTGAACTCACAGAAGTAGAAGACGTGATTCTGCTTTTTGGCAGAAGAGCAATCACAGCCACCCAGGACATCTCTCTGTGTGTTGATATCTGCATATGAATGAGGAACGGGAGTTCCCTGTGAGGTGTGTCGATGACTTCTGTCCCCTACAGGTGCTGCTACGATGGACAGAGAGCCCGAGGTGGACAGAACAGGGAACTGGGAGGTGGGTTCTCCTCAGCCCAGCCTCTTCAATAAATCTGTATTTCCTATGGTCCCGGGGAAGGTGTGCACTCGCTCTGACTGCACATTTCCCTCTTTCCAGGACTCCAATGGACAAGACCCAGAGGAAGTGACATACGCACAGTTGGATCATCAGATTTTCACACAGAAGAAAATCACTCCCACTTCCCAGAGGCCCAAGGAACCCTCAGTGGACACCACTGTGTACGTGGAACTCGCAAAATGCTAAGCCTGGATCGAGGGTTGTCTCCTGTCCCATGAGAGCATGCACAGAAAGACCTTGAGGTCTTCCATGGAGGCCACAGCTCTTTCTCAAACCCAGCTTGACAGCGCCAAGGTAACAACAGCCAGAATCTGAAGACAAAACTCTTCATCTTTGGCCAATCCTGTTCATCACGACAGGAGTCTGAACATGGCTCTCTCCTGCTGACAAACTTCCATGGTCCCAATAGTCTACTGGAGAGAAAACAAAGTCCTTTGATTAGCTCTTAATTCTCTATTTTACTTGTCCCTTGCCAATCTCCACAACCTAACTGGCTGTACTATCTAGTCCTCCTTGAAGTTAACCACACTGAGTAATTCACAATTTTATACAGGCAAAATGCTCACTCCTAACACTGGACTTAAACACATTCTAGTCTGCCTTCCCTGAATGCTATTTTTCAGTCTTCTGTCACCAGGAACATGTCTGTATTTTTTTACTATTTCACTGTAGACCTCTCGTCTTCAAAGAAACATTTTCTCACCTCTTGCTTTAGGTAAGGTGCCTCTCTTTTGCCTACAGTTTTTACGTGTTACTATTACTATGTACATATTACCCCAAATGTCTCCACTGGGTTCTCATCTCTGGGCTGTGAGCTTCTTGAAGTAGGACGGAGTCTGATTTGTCTCTGGGACGTAAGTTTCCATCCAAGGATGCAGCGCATTAAGAGGCTTCAGGGATCACTTGCCAAATAAGCAAGTGAAGATTCTTAGTGTTTGCGGGAAAAGCGACTGAGTTTTAGAGGAGACACTTGCAGGGTCATTCATTGTAATTGTTTCCATCTCCATGAGGTCATATATCAAAGCATCATGTCGTACATTATAAATATACAGTCAATCCTTTACATCTGTGAGTTGCATCTATAGATCCAACCAACTACACATCAAAAATATTCAGAAAAAATTTACAACATTCCAAAAACCAAAACTTGAATTTGCCACGTGCCAAGTACTATATTGATTCCATGCAAACGAAGTGATATGGAGGCATTGTATCAAGTATTATGAATAACCTAGAGATGATTTAAAGTATACAGGAAGATATGGGTAGATTATATGAAAAATACTGTGCAATTTTACATAAGAGATGTAAGTATCTGCAGATTGTGGCATCTGAGGGAGGTTCTGAAACAAATCCATGGATACCGAGGGATGACTATGTGCAATTTTTATTTGTGAATTAAAAAAGTAAATATAAAAAGAATTTAAATGATATGATAAAAATAAAAACTTCTTGTACGGTGTGACAATGGATGTAGATTTCTTTTTTTCCCTACACATAACCCTTTGGCCCAATGCCATTTATTGAAAAGACATTCCATTCCACCTTAAACCACACTGAAGCCATTTTCAAATACAAAGTGATTGTATATATACATGGGTGTATTTGTGTTTGTTTTTTATATTTTTTTCCATTTATTATCTGTGTATATTTATGGATACTAGTGTAATTTTGCTACATTGATATATTGCGTTGTGGTGAAGTCAGGGCCTTCAGTGCATACGTCACTGAAGCAAAGCACATTGTACCCACCAAGCAACCTGCCATCATCCACCCTCCTCCAAACACCCCCCACCCCTCCAAGTCTCCATTGTCCATCATTCCACACTCCGCTTCCATGTGTACACATTATTTAGCTCCCACTTCTAAGTGAGAAACATGTGTTACTTGCTTTTCTGTGTCTGTGTTGTTTCACTTAAAATAATGGCCTCCAGTTCCATCCATGTTGCTGCAAAGGACATGATTTCATTCTTTCTTATGGCTGAATAGTATTTCATTGTGCATATATACCACATTTTCTTTATCCAATCTTCCATTGATGGACACTTAGATTGATTCCATATCTTTGCTCTTGTGAATAATGCTGCGATAAACATAAGAGTGTCAGTATCATTTTTTATGTTAATATCTTTTCCTTTGGGCAGATATACAGTAGTGGGATTGCTGGATTGAAATGTATGTTTATTTTTAGTTCTTTGAGAAATCCCCATATTGTTTTCCATAGAGGTTGCACTAGTTTACATTCCCACCAACAGTTTATAAGATTTCCCATTTCTCCACATATTCACCAACATCTGTTATTTTTTTTCTTTTTAAAAATAGACATTTTGATAGGTGTAAGATGATATCTAATTGTGGTTTTAATTTGCTTTTCTCTGATGATTAGTGATGTTGAACGTTTTTTCATACGCTTGTTGGCCACTTGTCTTCTTTTGAAAAACATCTATTCATTTCCTTTGCCCAGTTTTTAATGGTGTGATTTGGGGAGTTTTTTGTTGAGTTGTTTGAGTTCCTTATAAGTTCTGGATATTAGTCACCTGTTGGATGTATAGTTTGCAAATATTTTCTCCAATTCCCCAGGTTTTCTGTTCACTCCACAGATTATTTCTTTTGCTGTGTAGAAGCTTTGTAGTTTAAATAAGTCCCATTTGTCTATTTTTTTGTTTTTGTTGCCTATGCTTTTGAGGTCTCAGTCATGAATTCTTTGCCTAGACCAATGTCCAAAAGAGTTTCCCCTAGGTTTTCTCCTAGTATTTTTATAGTTTCAGGTCTTACACTCAAGCCTTTAATTCATCTTGAGTTAATTTTTGTATATAGTGAGAGATAGGGACCCAGTTTCATTCTTCTGCATATGGCAATCCAATTTTCCCAGCAGTATTTATTGAAAAGGGTGTCCTTCACCAGTGTATGTTCTTGTCAAATTTGTCAAAGATCAGTTGGCTATAAGTATATGGTTTTATTTCTGGGTTCCCTATCTTTTGTTCCATTGATCTATGTGGTCTATTTTTATATCAGTACCATGCTGTTTTTGTTATGGTAGCCTTGTAGTATAATTTGAAGTCAGGCAATGTGATGTTTCCAGCTTTGTTCTTTTTTTTTTCTGCCTTTTTTATTTTTTTTGATACAGAGTCTCACTTTGTTGCCTGAGCTAGAATGCCATGGTATCAGCCTCCTCAAACTCCTGGGCTCAAGCAATCCTCCTGCCTCAGCCTCCCAAGTAGCTGGGACTATAGGTGTTTGCCACCATGTCCAGCTAATTTTTTCTTTTTCCTTTTTTTTTTTAGTTGTCCAGCTAATTTCTGCCCTCCCCCCAGCCCCGCTATTTTTTAGTAGAGATGGGTCTCTCTCATGCTCAGGCTGCTCTGGAACTGCTGACCTCAAGTGATCCTCCCACCTCAGCCTCCCACAGTGCTAGGATTACAGGTGTGAGTCACCGCTTCCGGCTGACTGATGGTTCAATGAAGAAAATCTCTATCTATATGGTATCCACCTTGTATTCCATCCCAGGCCTTTCCATATGGATGTGGGATCTGGTTCAAAGATGGATTTGGACACCATTAGATACTGGTTTGAGAGAAACACTTGTGTCTCATCTGAAACATAAAGAGAAATATAGGTCTTCTCTTGGAGAACAACCCAGAATAACCCAAGGGCAAACCAGAATTAAGTTGTTTGGGAAGTAACTGTTCTTATATCTATGGGGCAACAGATGTAGAAATTCTCTGATGAGGGACTCTTGATGTCATACTTCCTGTGGATCTTACTGTCTTGTGAGTATCTGTCATCCTGCTAATGTACACCAACAGTAGGCTAACCAGGCCGAGACTGTGTCAGCATCATGGCCTGCAAAGATACCACCATCCTCCTCTGTCTTGGTGAGTTCAGAAATAAAAGTGGGTTGGAGGGGAGGATTGGAGGATCTCCAAACAATCAGAGTCTCTCTTAGCATGAGGACTCAGTGATTTTAGTGGCTACCAAAGACATTCTTACCTCCTTACTGGAGAGACAGTCTTTGCCCAGATAGCTATAACTCTGCCTTTGCCCAAGTCCAAGCTAGTTTGTGAGTCTCAGTTGTTTCTATTTAATCCATGACATGCTTTCTGGAATCCACGATTCCAGAGTTCCTATAAAGGAGAGACTCAGAGGCTAGAATCCAGAAGATAAAATTAAAAGATGAGCCTCAAAACTGTTCTTGCTGTGGAAAAAAAATAATGCGTGTGAACCCCATGTTATTCTCCATGTCCATATGTGCAGTGATTCATAATAGAGGCTGGAAACTGGACGGTTGATTTTTTTCATGAATCTGTCTCTTCCAGTACTCTGTCTGGGCCAGACGATTCAAGCACAGGAAGGTAAGTGTCCCTTAAATCTTCCCCAGCCCCTTAGACCCTCATGGAAGCTCTGGGTTAGAAGGACTAGGGGGATGGTCTGACGCCCAGACAGATTCCACTTTCATTCTCCACTCTGGTTGTCTCTGCCGTGTTTCCCTTGCATAATTTCTATCTCACTTTGGTATCTCCAGGCCCTTCAGACTCATTAACGCTCAGACCTGGATTCCTTTGCCTCTCTGTTGGACTGTCCACAAAAGATGAAATCATTTACCAAATGCATGCAGCTGCAAGAATGAGGAAGTCAGGACTCCTCTTTGTCCAGCTTCCTTCCCTATTGTCGAAGCTATTTTGTTTTCACAACCTGATTTCACCAGTCTATTCACTTCGCTTCATTCAAAGCTGCCTCAGTCCAGCCCTGCTGCATGTTCTGTGTATTCCACAGTGCTGCCACAGTAGTATGCAAGGGGTGGTACTAAAGTACAACTACATACTCTACCACCCCAGCTCCTGCCTTGGCCTCCTACTGGGTGTGAGCCCCATGTCCACTGTGTCCTCTCTCTTCCAGCTCTAAAGAATGTAGTCTGAATTTTTTATGTCTTTAAAATGCAAATACGTTTATCTCTCTCTTAAAACTCCTCAATAGTCTCTCTTGAGATAAGCCCACCAACCTCCTCAGGCCTACCAGTCCCTGCCCACCCTGGTTCGTGTCTACTCTCTCAATACATCTTCCACTCTCCCTCTGAGCCTCTGAGCCTCACCCACATTGGCCTTAATTTAGTTTCTCCTTGTCTCATTATACATTACTGAATCAGGGCCTTTCTTCCCATTTCTCCTTCTATCTGCAATGCTCCAACCCTACCTATCCACATTGCCTAGGCAATTCCTATTCATCCTCACATACCACCTGAACTTCCATGCCTGTTATCAGATCTCCAAGGTCTATGTCTTTATACTGCAGACCACATATCTACAATTATATACTTGTGCATTTTCAATTAATATCTGAAATTTCCATATTATCGTTGCCTCGAAGACATTAACCAAAGTCAGGGTTTCTCAACCTTGTCATTATTGGCATTTGGGACCAATCCTTTGTTGATGGGGGGCTGTCCTTTGCATTGCAGGATGTTTAGCAACATCCCTGGCCTCTACCCACTAGATGCCAACAGTACCTACCACTCCAGTTGTGACAACAAAAAATGTCTCCAGACATTGACCAAAGTCCTCTGTAAGGAACAATTATCTCCTGCTGAGAACCACTGGTTTAGGTGACGATAGCAGATTAACATTAACATGTCTGCACATGCTTTGGAACAACAAAGGCATGGATGTGTTGTTTGGTGAATGGCCAACTCCCCTTTTATCCCCCTTCACAGAGCTGTAGTTGAACAGGTTACTGTCAGGTCTAAAATAGATGCAAAATCATTTGCTGAAAGTTAGTTGGCATGAATGTATCAAAGCCAGGAAGCTAACCAGCACTTTCTTGCCTTCCAAAACCTTTGCAAATACCCTTCTGTCCTAAATCCTGCTCCTGGAACTGTTCAGTTTCCAGATCCATCTTCTGGCCCTATCCCACAGAACAAACCATCATGTTTGTCAGCAGCTTGTGTTAGTTATCCCTCACATTGAATTCTCTGGCAGCTCTGGGATACAGAGCTCTCCCCGTCTTCAGAGAACAGAGCTCAGAACCAGGAGTGAGATTCCCAGTTTCCAAACCAGGCTTGGCCAGTCTTCAGTTTGTGGTCTTAAGAAACTGACATGGTTTCTCCAAGCCTCAGCAGTCTCACTTCGGAGTGGAGAACAGAATTGGGCATTGGTGAAGACTACCATGCAAACAAAGCACCAAGCAAACTTCATGGCAGATTAGTGGTAGCCAGGGGCTGGGGGAGGAGAGAACGAGGGGTGACAGCTTAATAGGCATGGGGTGCCCTTTGGGGGTGATGAAGATGGAACTAGACAGACATGCTGATTGCACAACATTGTGAATGTACTAAATGCCACTGAAACATACACTTTAAAAATGGTTAATTTTATGTTATATGAATTTCACCTCAATTTAAAAAAGTACATAAAAAGGAATTTTGTTCCTCAAAAATCTAAACATGGAATTACCATATAATCCATCAATGCCACTCCTACATATATACCAAAAGAATTGAAAGCAGGAACTCAAGCAGATACTTTACACCAATATTCATAGCAGCATTATTCACAATAGTCAAATACCCACGGACAGATGAATGGATAAACAAAAAGTGGTGTATATAAACAACGGAATATTATTCAGCCATTAAAAGGAATGGACCGGGC
>NW_012144190.1:138489-139318 GCF_000956105.1 Propithecus coquereli
TTCAGGCTGGTCTCGAACTCCTGAGCTCAAATGATCCGCCCGCCTCTGCCTCCCAGAGTGCTAGGATTATAGGCGTGAGCCACTGCGCCTGGCCAGAACAGTTAGATTTACAAAAAAAACTGAGAAGATAATGACAGAGTTCCCCTATACCCGGTACCTTGTTTCTCCTGTTGTTGTGCTTTTTTATTAGTACGGTACGTTTCTCACCACTAATGAACCAATATCGATACATCGTTCTCAGTTAAGGTCTATGGTTTATTTATTAATAGATTTCCTTACTTTTTACCTAATGTTCTTTATCCATCCCAGGATTTCATTCAGGATCTCACATCGCATTTGGTTGTCATGTCTCTTTAGGTCCCTCTTGGCTGTCACCGTCTCAGACTTTCCTTGTTTCTGATGACTTTGACAATATTGAGGAGTACTGGCCCATTATGTTTTAGAATGCACCCACTATTGGAAGTTGTCTGATGTTTCCTTCACGACTAGACTGGGTTGTGGGTTATTGCAAGGAAGACCACAGAGACAATGTGCCATCTTCCTCTCATCAGGTCAAAGGAACATTCTATCCACACGAATAGTGCTGCTGATGTTGGCCTTGAGTGCCTGGCTGAGGCCGTGTTTGTTAAGCTTCTCCACTGTAAGCCCCAACTCCCACTACATGGCTGGGCGCTATGGCTCACGCCTGTAATCCTGGCACTCTGGGAGGCCGAGGCGGGAGGATCCCTTGAGGTCAGGAGTTCGAGACCAGCCTGAGAAAGAGCAAGACCCCATCTCTACTGAAAATAGAAAAATTAGGCAGACATGGTGGCAAGCACCTGAAATCCCA
>NW_012144190.1:142168-143343 GCF_000956105.1 Propithecus coquereli
AATTTGGTTGAATTGATTAATTTTTTCCTTTAGCATAGTTACTATATCTTGTTTTAGAAATCATCTCCTATCCCAGTGTCAAGATGATGCTTTTCTATATCATCTTCCCAACTTGAAATATTTTGCATTTCTCAATTAGATCTCTAATCCATTTGGAATTGATTTTTATATTTTAACAGGAGGAAGTTGCTAAGGTTTCTGAGCATTGTAATTTCACTGGATTATATTACATACTTGGGAATAGCACAGGCTCATGCAATCCGTATAACAAATAAAGAAAGAAAAAAACAGGTTCAGAGAAAAGCAATGTCTAGCAAACAGTCACACAATAGCGGAGATAAAATTTTACCTAAATTTACCTGGAATTTCCCCTACATACTTCCCAGGTACCAATAGTGCTATATCCTTTGTCATGTATGAAGCCAAAGCTATTTGGAGTTTGTTTTCTAAAATAGCAAGCATCACACTAAATAATTCAAAAATGCCTTCTGGGTTTGATATGGAAGATTTATCGTTTTAAAATTGCTCATATAATGAACTGTCCCTGTTGATGAACCTGAAATTGGAATCCAGATGTTGGATTTCATGTATTGTTCTGTGGGGTGAAGGTGGAAAAGGGAATTCAAGGTTCTGGCTATATGGAGGTGTTGCAGAGGTATTATGAGACATTCAGTGAAATCACCAAGCGAGTAGAGCGTGGGAAAACACCCAACCTCCCCATAATCACGTCCTTCGTGTTTATGGGACTCCCCTGGGAAGCACAGTTCCTTGTCCTTGGACACTGGCTGGCAGACTGATAAGTACAGGGCTAGTGAACGCATGAGCTCATTGAGGAGGAGGTCTAGTGGAAACACATTTTGGGAAGCAAATAGGGAAATGAGCTCCCATGTCAGGGCTCTGGGTTTGGGCTGGGATGGAACATGGCCAACAATCATTTATCTCTTTGAATTACGTCTCTAGACTCCATGAACCAAGATTACACAGTGGGGAATCTGACCCGCATGGGCGTGGCAGGACTGATCCTTTTGGCTCTCTTGGCAATACTGGCTGAACATTGGCACAGCCATAGGATGCCACACAAGGAAAGCTGGCCTCACCTGGCTGAACCAAGCTGGAGGAAACAGAAATACGAGACAGAATGGGCCCTTGGACAAACCTCTAGTGGCCACAGATAA
>NW_012144190.1:143393-145067 GCF_000956105.1 Propithecus coquereli
AAAAAAAAAAAAAAAAGAAAAAACTAAAACTAAAAAATAGATGAATATGACCATTTTTAACCAAGTGACTGGCACCGAGAGGCAGGGAGAAGAGGGTGGCACCATGGGGGAGAGAATCGGGTGAACAAAGGGTTAGGAAGGAGAAGGGAAGGGGGGGAGAGGCAGGGGAAAGTGAGGAAAGTAGTGGGACCGGGCAGAGGAGGGAAAGGGAGCCACGGGAAAGGGGAGGAGAAAGGGCCAGCGGCTGAGAGAAGAGGCCAGGCGATGAGTAGGGGCGGCGGGGGAAGAGGAGGAGCAGGTAAGTGTCAAGGGCAAGGGAAGTGGGGTGAAAAGAGAGGGCGAGAAGCTGTCGCAGCTGGAGGGGCAGGTGGGGATCGAGAAGGGGCTGACCGAGAAGCCAGCGCCAGCATGGATTGAGCAGGTGCGAGGCGGGGAGAGGTCTCGCGGCCAGAGGACGGCCAGCAGCAAGCAGAGGATCTCTAAGGAGAAGGGACAGGGTGAGAAAAAATACATAAATAACTTTTTACAAAAAGAGAAAAAAGGAAAAAATCTTGCTGACAGCTCACTGTCTTCTCTTTTAGGCTTGTACGACAAACCCTTCCTGTCTACGGATCAGGGTCTGGTACTGATGCCAGGAGAGACGATTTCCCTCAGGTGTGGCTCGGCACACACCCCATTTGATAGATTTGCACTGGCCAGGGAGGGAGAAGCTTCTCTGCCGCAGCACCAACACGGAGGACGCCAGGGAAACTTCACTCTGGGTCCTGTGGACGCCGGTTTCACAGGGAACTACAGGTGCTACGGTTGGAAGAGCAGCAGCCCCTACCTGTGGTCAGCACCCAGTGACACCCTGGAGCTCGTTGTCACAGGTAGGTGCATCCCAGTCCAGCCCTGCATCGGGCTGGCTGCCTGATCACCAGGTGGGAATGTGAAGGGGTGCAGTAAAAAGAATAGGGTAGCAAAGACCCACTTACTCGAGGACTATGAGAGAGAGGGCTTCTCACTCACCCCACATCCTTTCTAGAGCTCTCCAGACAGTATCCTTTGAAAACATATGGTCTACTGAGAAAGGAGAGACCAACATTTAGAGTCACACGTTTAGGGGCTGTGTTGAGACAGTAGATACCAGACACAGCCCAGGCCAGAGCACCTCTCTTTTCCACATGCTTAGTTGCCACTGGAAATCCTTAAATCAACCTAGAGTGCTAGAATCCTCTGTGAGTGATTTCCTGGGGCCTGGGGTTCATGGGAAGAACTCTTAAAAACTCCATTATGAGGTGGGGTGTGGTGCCTCACGCCTGTAATCCTAGCACTCTGGCCATCCGCGGCAGGAGGATTCCTTGAGGTCAGGAGTTCAAGACCAGCCTCAGCAAGAGCGAGACCCCATCTCTACTAAAAATAGAAAAAAATTAGCTGGGTGTCATGGCTTGCACCTGTTCTGCCAGCTACTAGGGAGACTGAGGCAGGAGGATCTCTTGAGCCCAGGAGTTTGAGGTTACTGTGAGCTAGGCTGATGCCATGGCACTCTAGCCTGGGCGACAGAGTGAGACTCTGTCTCAAAACAAAAACCTCCATTATGAGCCCCATTTTCATTCTGTTTGCATGCATCACTCTGCTTAGAGGGAGAAAGCTGGAGTTACGGCAGAAGAAAGCAACTGCCAATCACTGGGCAGG
>NW_012144190.1:159467-161232 GCF_000956105.1 Propithecus coquereli
TGCACTTATTTGTCAACATGGGTCATCTCTCATAGAAAAGAAAGGACTTCTTAAGAGGTGGATCCAAGAACCTTGATAGCAGAACAAAGACACTGGAAAAGAAGGGGCTGGGAAGCCAACCCCAAAGAGCAGCAGCCCCTGATCAGTGCACCTTCCCTGCCCTAGAGTTGAGAGCCTGGCAACATGTGACCAGCTGAATTTCATTATTGTGATCGATTAGTGATTGTTAAATGCTTCTTACTCCACCTCTTTTTTACCTCTATTTCTTTTTAATGTACACATTAGATTAAAACAAAAATACAGAAAACCACAGTCCAAAAAAATGGATAACTTAAAATAGTTTAAGGTAAATTCCCTGGTAACCATCATTTTAGTCAAGAAATAGAATTTTTCGGCCGGGCACAGTGGCTCATGCCTGTAATCCTAGCACTCTGGGAGGCCGAGGCAGGAAGATCACTTGAGGTCAGGAGTTTGAGACCAGCCTGAGCAAGAGTGAGACCTCATCTACTAAAAATAGAAAAAATTAGCCGGGTGTCATGGTGTGCACCTGTAATCCCAGCTACTTGGGAGGCTGAGGCAGGAGGATTGCTTGAGCCCAGGAGTTTGAGGTTGCTGTGAGTTAGGCTGACACCACAGCATTCACTCTAGCTGGACAACAAAGCAAGACTCTGTCTCAAAAAAAAAAAAATAGAATTTTTCCTACAGTCAAAAAGCACCTCCATGTCACTCATCCCAGTCACAGACCCACCTTGCTACTAATGTCTCCTGACACTCAGAGTGATCACTTCTTTGCATGTTTTAAGACTCTGTCTATCAAATGTTCATCCCTAGATGCTATAATATAGACTCGCCTATTTTTAACTTGATATATCTTTTAGGTCTTCTTTAATCTATAATATTTCCCTCCATCCTTTTGATTTCTAAAAAAGGAGAATTCTGGAATAAACCCTGTGGTGGTGGGTTAGAGTAAGAGATGGATTATGAACTCATGTCTGTGGGTGTGATATGGGTAGACGATGGATAGACAGATAGATAAATGTAGGTGTGTATACGCATAGGTTAGTGTGAATACATATATTTTCTATCTATTTCCACTGAAAGGGCCTAGAAGTAGTGATATTTTATTAATAATGAATACACATCACCTAGATTTTGATTTCTAAATATAATTCTTCAATGAAAGAAATTAGAATTCCTTGGATAGGTTACCTATTCAGGGCTGGGCCTGGAGTATCTTGTGTTGTGAAAAACTAAATAATTGCTCAAAAAAATATGGGAGTTTGTCAAAAGTGACAGGATACAACCTGAAAGATCTCCCAATGCAAAAATCTTGGAAAATTTGAGCAACAAAAGAGATAATAATCTTGAATTCAAGACCATAGAATAAAGCCCATTTGTTTGCCCAAAATAGATACAATATGTCTTATGTAGCAGTCCCCCATATCCTTGGGGATACATTCCAAGACCCCCAGTGGATGCCTGAAATGAGAGATAGTACTGCACTATATATATATACATATATATATATATACACACACACACACATATATATACACACATACACACACACACACACACACATATATATTTGCACAAGTTTCTTTTTCCTTCCTCATAATTTCACATATAAAAGATTTTTTTTTTTTTGAGACAGAGTCTCACTTTGTTGCCAGGGCTAGAGTGAGTGCCATGGCATCAGCTTAGCTCACAGCAAGTTCAAACTGTTGGGCTCAAGCGATCCTCATGCCTCGGCCTCCTGAGTAGC
>NW_012144190.1:161432-166600 GCF_000956105.1 Propithecus coquereli
GAAGAAATGGATGAAGTGGTTTTGAGGGTAAATAACCAACATGGCTTCTGCAACTTGGAACCAATAGAATGGAAGGGGAGCTTGAGCAATCAGGCATCCCTATTAGCATGTCTGCCTGGACCACCAGACCATAGTGGGCATTGATACAGCATCAACTCCCTGAATCTCTCTGGAACACATTGATCTGGTTCATGGACCCTCATACTGACTGTAAGATACTTACAACCCCTTGTGTGGATCAGGGCAAAACCGTCACCCACTTCAAGTGTAGGTCACTGGATGTGCCAACTGAGAGTGAGCAGAGAAGGCAGAGAGAAGAGGCTGACTCCTCCCTGGACTAGTTGCTCATACCTTGCCAGGAGTTAGCTACTCTCCCAGCAAAACAGGTCCCAGGCAGGATCATCACAAGAGATTTGGAAATAATAGAAATAGAGAAATAATAGAGACAGAGAAATAACTGAGACAGAGACAAAGTGCAGTTTAAAGTGATGGGGGAGTCAGAGGTCCTCCAGCATTCCCGTGAGCTGTGATGCCCCAAGCGAAGTCCCACATCAGTATTTATTGTTACAGCAAATAGTTGTCCTTGGTTAAAGAATTATGTGTACAGTTCATTTGTTAAGGTTTCTAGTCTCCCCAAATGTTTCAAGGGATCCTAATTCTGTCTACAAGAATAGACAGTTACAAAATTTTTCTAAGATAAACATGTTAAGCCTTAAGTTAGAAAGAGACCTGTCTGAACACACAAATTAAAGATAAAAATGTATAACACTGAGTCTGTGTACTAATCTAATCTATTTCTCTAAAACAGAGACATGTGGTCAGGAGTGAAGCAGGAATAGCCTTGAAGTTTAAGATAGTTCCAGCTGCACATTATCTGCTGGGCAGGCATTCTAATCAGCTTCTTAGCCAGGACCCAAACCGAGCTTTTGCTGTGCAAAAAAGCTCAAGACGATGGTCTGCAGCATTGAGGAAACGCTGCTGTGCAGACGTCCTCTGAAAATGCCTGCACTGTCGGGAGCAGCTTCTAGTCTGTGAACTAACATGTCCACAGATTCCTTCAAGGCAAAGCCCTGCAAAACTCCTGAAACCTTTTACGTGTTTTAGCCTATTTTCCCAACAATACCTTCTTTTCCTCTCTTTTACTTGCTCACTGGTCCACTTCATTGGTTGAAGAGACCAACGAGAGATTGGTTGAAGCTGATCCATGTTGATGTGCAATTTCTCTCTGTTTTGCTTTCTTGGTGACATCCTGAACTCAAGGTTTGCTTTTGACCATATTGGTCACATTCAAACAGCACCCATCACCTCTGTGGCCTCTATCATTCCCTCATCATGAATCTGAGATGTGCCACGATACTCACTTTGGCTAATAGGGCTTTGGTGAAAATTAACACAAGCAGCAGCTTGAAAAGTGCTTACCCCATGGGGTGTGTTCTTTCCTGCTGCTTCTGGGACCTGCTCTCACAAGTAGACTCCCATACCTTCTTCTTGGATGACGAGCACTGCACAGAAGACAGATGACTCATCGCAGCTGAACACAAGGCAGCTAGCCCCCAGACGACTCAGCAGGTGCATGGGAGGATGCAGCAGAGATCCATGCAGAAGAACAGAGAGACCCTCAGGTGAGCCAGCCCAAACTACCAGCTGTGGAATCACAAGCTCAATACCCTGGTTGCTCTAGGCCACAAGTGTTAACATAATCATTAGCCATCAATAGATAATTACACAGAAATTGGTATATAGAGGCAAGACGCTAACATAACAAAACCCTAAAACTTCTGGTATTAGATTGGAACTGGGAAGAAGGTATAGGCAGAAAAAGAAGGGAAGAAACTGTTTGAAAAAGCTGGAAAATAGGCAAGAAAAGCACTAGTAGAGGCCAGAATAGGAACAAGGGGATAGCTATAACAAGCTGGAAAATGTAACATGTCATACAGAGGTGGATCATATCTTAAAACTCTTACCTACAATAACTTAGAAGACACAAAATGTACCTAATGAACTTGTCACCTGGTAATGTGACTTTTACGCAGAATGTTGAACAGGTCAATTGACTTTTCTTAGCTGCCTGTACAAGAGAAAAATAAGCTAAAGGAAAAAAACTTTTTTTGTTACCAAATATAATTTTGAGAGGAGATGGAAGGGGTGGTTAGTCAGGACTTTCTGGTTAGGAAAATAAAACTGTTTCTCATTCCCAATATTTATAACTACTAGAATATTCTCAAAGTGAAATGAGCCCTAAACTGAAGGGAAAAAAGTAAATGGTGTAACTCAGTGTTTTTCTACTGGCCAAGTTTACCTTGTAAAGGACATTTGGAGAAAGTCTACAGACATTTCTTTTTGTCATGACTGGGAAGGGATGCTACTGTCATCTAGTGAGCAGAGGTCAAGGAGGCTGCTAAACATCTTACAATGTACAGAACAGCTCCCCACGACCAAGAATCATCTGGCCCAAATGTCAGTAATGCCTCAGGAGGGAAAATGTGGAGCAACTGTATGACTCTCTGTTAAGATCTTTGAAAGAGTTAAGATGATGTCAAGAAGACCCTCTCTCATTGAGTAGTGTTGAGAGTCAGATTAAAAAAAAAAGAAGAAGACCCTCTCAGCTAGACTTAAGGTCATATAAAAATCTTACAAGTATAGTCCCACAGCAGCCTTAAGTGCCCAAAAGTTAGAATTCTGTCTCACAAAGAACTGGGGGATTACCCTTTTTTTCCAGTTAAGTAAGAAATAATCTGATACATAGAAAACTCACAACGTTTTAAGGGAGTTATATTGGCAAGATTGTCATGATCTTGGGATAAATAGAACTAAAGATGCTCACATTGCAAAAGTCCTCTTAGTCCCCAGCTTTCAGAGGTAAGAATTCAGGCCGAGACATGCACTTATTTGTCAACATGGGTCATCTCTCATAGAAAAGAAAGGACTTCTTAAGAGGTGGATCCAAGAACCTTGATAGCAGAACAAAGACACTGGAGAAGAAGGGGCTGGGAAGCCAACCCCAAAGAGCAGCAGCCCCTGATCAGTGCACCTTCCCTGCCCTAGAGTTGAGAGCCTGGCAACATGTGACCAGCTGAATTTCATTATTGTGATGGATTAGTGATTGTTAAATGCTTCTTACTCCACCTCTTTTTTACCTCTATTTCTTTTTAATGTACACATTAGATTTAGCATGTCTGCCTGGACCACCAGACCATAGTGGGCATTGATACAGCATCAACTCCCTGAATCTCTCTGGAACACATTGATCTGGTTCATGGACCCTCATACTGACTGTAAGATACTTACAACCCCTTGTGTGGATCAGGGCAAAACCGTCACCGTCAACATGGAGCATTTGTTGTATTAGCAATTTTAAAACAATAAATCTGTATTGAACCCAGAAGACATTTTTGTATTATTTAGTGTGATGATGGCTCCTATAAAAAAATAAACTCTAAATAGCTTTGTATTCAATCTAACACTAGGTTCTGAGATTAAGTTCTGCCCTCTTATCTCACCATCCACGTCTCTCCCTTTCGACCCTGGTAACTCCTACTGGTAGGGTCCAATTACAGGCATCTATAAAATTCCAGGGTATCAGTAAGAGTAAGGGAGCTTTTAGAAGCTCTGATTCTAGGCATGATATTAGGGGGCCCAACAAGAGTGAGCATCTAACTAACAGCTGTCTAGATATCATACTGGCTAGGATGTTGCTGAGCGGAATAGCAAGGTAATGGTGCTGTAGAATTTTGATCATTCAGCTTCACTAGCCACAATGGTTTGTTTCAATGTGTCCTCCAAAGTTCATGTGTTGGAAACTTAATCCCTAGTGCAATAGTGTTGCAAGGTAGGAACTTAAAAAAGTGATTAGGCTGTGAGAGCTCTGCTCATATTAATGGATTAATGCCATTATTGCAAAAGTAGATTAGTTATTGTAAAATTGGGGTCCTTATAAAGGATGAATTCAGCACTCTATCTCCCACATATGATGCCTTCCACCATGTTATGACTCAGCAAGAAAGCCCTCACCAGATCCAACCCCTCGATTTGGGAATTCCCAGCCACTGGGAGCATGAACCAAATAAATTTCTGTTCATTATAAATTATCTAGTCTGTGGTATTCTGTTGTAGCAGCATAAAACAGACTAATACACTGGCTTTAATCAAAGCTAAAATAAGAAACTAGAGCTATGTTCTATGATATTCATATATATTTCCAAGGGTTCAAAATTAAATTCTTTCATACAAAACTCAAATGGTTTTCTAAATATTTCCCCTATTTTTTTTTCTTACAAACATTCCCAGCTTTACCTTTACCAGACTTTACTCAAAGGAATCTAAGCTGACCATATGTAATTCTCTCACTGGTTACCATTTACTTTATTTTCTAGTAGTTTGTGCACAGAAATATCATTATAAAAATGTAAGAGTCCTACTTCCAGTGAAACTGGAGGGAGTTATGCCCAGCTTCATCACTTATGGAGAGCTCAGTTCTACTTGATAAAATTCTCACCTAATTTTGGCTTAACTCACTTCCTGTGACAAAAATAATGCAAAGCATTTTCAGTTTTCCTTGCTGTTTTTCACCCTTCCTCTGTAGAAGTTCTGGCCCATATCATCAGTTTGTTCTAAATTTAACAGCAAAACTGAACACCCTTATATCCTCCCATATAAGAGCTTTACACTTAGAATTCCACCCTTTATTAATAGTGCCCTCTTGTTTTACCACTCAAAGTTTGCTTTTGAATTTCTGTTGCTTAAGTTACCCAATCTGTGGTATTGTTTTAGTATCATTTTCCTTATTTTTAATATCCAACAGCAATCCTAATAACAATATGCTTAGTTTTTTCAAAGCATTCTGTTTAGTTTATATGAACTCTTTTTTTCTCTCTCTCTCTTTTCTTTTTTGAGAAAGAGTCTTGCTCTGTTGCCACAGGCAGAGTGCAGTGGTGTCAGCCTAGCTCACAGCAACCTCAAACTCCTGGGCTCAAGCAATCCTCGTGCCTCAGTCTCCAAAGTAGCTGGGATTACAGGCATGTGCCATGATGCCTGGCTAATTTTTTCTATTTTCAGTAAAGATGGAGACTTACTCTTGTTCAGGCTGGTCTCAATCTCCCGGTCTCAAGCAATCCTCCCACCTCTGCCTCTCAGAGTGCTAGCATTACAGGTGTGATCTATCTCGCCCA
>NW_012144190.1:172742-173986 GCF_000956105.1 Propithecus coquereli
AGTACCTGGGACTACAGCCTTGTGCCACCATGCCTAGCTAATTTTTTCTATTTTCAGTAGAGACGGGGGTCTCACTCTTGCTCAGGCTGGTCTTGAACTCCTGACCTCAAGCGATCCTCCCGCCTCGGCCTCCCGGAGTGCTGGGATTACAGGCGTGAGTCGCCACTCCAGACCTACTTTCCCATTCTTTAGCTACCAAGTCATCTCCTCAGCCCAAATCATGGGAAGGACCATCATTTATTAATCCTTTAAGCTTTTCCGAGCCCCACTCAGACACTGCTTGAGTTGGTGAGAGGTGGGGAGGAGACATTCGATCCCCATCACTTCCTACAAGAGTTATCTTCAGAGAGTTGTCTCTGTGTATCTAGGAGCAGACTGTCTTAGGTCAAGTTCCCCAAGACACAGATCAGGAGATGGATATTTGTGTGCAGGGATATCACTGAGGAGTGTCCTCAACAACGATACCTGTGCTAGGGGAGGGAAGCAGAGTTGGGCAGAAAGAGATGTTGAACCAGGACATGGTTTCAACACAGACCTCAGCCAAACAAACAGGGCACTCTGGACCTGGGACGGCCCCTCAGGGTACTCTGGGAGCGAGGCTACGGGCTCTGAGCCTTTGAGCCAGATAAGGATCACTGGTTTGGGTCAGACAGCTCCCTTCAGCCCAGGGAACTGGTCCTCAAACTTAAGCAAGTGTTACAACCACCCAGAGGGTCTGTATCAGCCAGCTTTCGCACACTCGTGTTCATGGCAGCGTTAGGCACACCAGCCAAAAGGTAGAAACAGCCCAGTGTCCACTGATGAATGAATGACTAAACAAAATGCAGTATACACACACCATGGAACATTATGCAGCCTTAAAAAGGAGGGAAATTCTGACACATGCTACAACACGGATGAACCTTGAGGACATTATGCTGAGTGAAATTGTGGCGAGCTGCAATAAAGAAGAACACTGTATGAGTCTACTTATATGAGGTTCCTAGAGTTGTCAGATTCACACAGGCAGAAAGTAGAATGGTGGTCACCAGGGGCTAAAGAGAGGAGGAAATGGGGAGTTGTTGTTTAAAAGGGATGGAGTTTCAGTTTTTCAAGATGAAAAGAGCTCTGGAGAGCCAGGCTGGGCAGGAGGATCGCTTGAGCCTGGAGTCTGAGGCTGCAGAGAGCTATGATCATGCCACTGCACTCTAGCCTGGGCAACATAGCAAGACCCTGTCTCTAAAAATGATAATAAAATTAAATAA
>NW_012144190.1:174036-176315 GCF_000956105.1 Propithecus coquereli
TCTTAGAAAACTCAACATATGATTTTCTTCTTTCCTTATTAAGTAGGAAACTTTCACTTTTCACTTAAAGAAAGCACTTTCTGGCTTCTCTTTGACATATCCAAATTTCCAGCCTTGCTACTCTTGGACTTTGGGACCAGAATTAAGTAAAATAAGGGTTACTTGAACACAGGAACTGTGAAACCGTGACCATCAATCTGATAACCCAGATGGCTATGAAGTGACTAACAGGTGGGTAGTGTATGAAGCTGGACAGAGGGATGATACACATTCGAGGTGGGACAGAGGTGGACAATGCGAGATTTCACCATGCTACTCAGAATGGCACACAATTAAAAATTATGAATAATTTTTTGAATTTTCCATTCAATATTTTTGGACCATGATTGGCAATGTGTAACTGAAGCCACGAAAGCAAAACTGTAGGTAAGGTGGAACTAACTGTATTGCCTTTGTGGGAAAAAAAAAAATATTTAAACACTGGAGTCCCAGACCGATGTCTTCATGGGCCATGGGACACTTAAGTGGGGAATAACAGTCCTCCTGAAGCTCCCATCTGGCACATGCCCTACAAATTCTGTTTGGTTTCATTCTCTCACTCTTGCAGCGAGCTGCAAATGATATTCAGAACCACCCTAGACCTGCCCTTATGACATCCTGGATAGTGTGTTGTTTCTCACACCATCTACATCTGATGGCCTTTTCTTACAAAGGTAACATTAAATGCATTAAGCGAGAACCCATCCTACGCCTGTGGTTGAACCAAAATCTCTACACAAAATTTCCCGTTGTTTGGTAGAGGAGAGTGAGATTGTTCTATATTTTAACTGGGGTGGTGGTTCCATGACTAAGTGCACGTATCAAAACTCCTGGAACTGAACATCTAACAAACACGTTTTACTGTGTGGAAATACAAAAGGAAATGGAAAATATTCAACAACAACAGCAACAACAAAATAACAAAATATAGACTGGGGAAAGATTGTTCTCATAGAGTGTGTGAGGTAGAATACGAATTGGCATAATATTTTGTGTTCAAAAATTGTTCAGACCTGTTGAAAAAAGAACAATGGACACATTTTCAGTTAACAATATATTAAACTATTTATGACCTTAATACTTAATTTCTACCTTATAACAGGCTGAATGTACTCATATAAGAAAAGGGACATATTTGTGATTTTTAAAATAGCATTTTAGCTGTGTGAGGTTTCACAAGAACGGAAGAATAGGCACCACATGTACTCGCCATCAAACTGGCACTGACTGATCCACACTAAGGAGCTCACACAGTAGTAATATTCATTGGGGGTGGAGGGTTGGGGGTGGGTAAACTCACAACTGATGGACACGGTGAGCGTTGTAGAGGGGAAGGGCACGCCTCAAATCATGGCTTGGGTGTGGCAAAGTCATAACATGTAACCAAAATGTTTGTACCCCCATAATATCCTGAAATAAAAAAAAAGAAAGAAAAAGAAAGAAAATAGCATTTTAGCAGCAGTAGGTGGGGGAGTAAATAAAAAGTAAAAATAAATAAATAGATAAAATAGCATTTTACTGAAACATTATAACAAATCTTTGAAGAAGACAGTGTTATTATTCCATTCTGATGGAACTAATGAACTTATCCAAGCATATGTGTGCTATACACAGGGGAGCCAAGGTTAAAACCCTCTTTTTGTTTTATTTTTTTAGAGACAGGGTCTCACTGTGTCGCCCAGGCTGGAGTGCACTGCGTATCTGCAGGCACGATCATAACACACCACAGCCTCAAACTCCTGGGCTCAAGTAGTCCTCCGGCCTCAGCCTCCAGAGTAGCTGGGACTACGGGTGGGTGCCAACGCACCTGGCAAAAACCCTATTTTTATGATTCTTGAATTTTTTGCCCTGTACACATCCCATGCCCTGGGCAAGCCTTTCACACTGCAGAATTTAGAAGTTGACCCAGAAATGAGTTTCGGGCTGAGCAGATAATTGTCAGAGGAGCCGGTTAGACCACAGGTGTGGTCAGAGGTGTCACAGAGCCCATGTCCTTTCCTTAGGCCCATGGTCAGAGGCGGAGGGAGAGCTGTGAAGCTTCTTGTGAAAAAAGTCAACGTGAAAGCCCCATGGCAATTGGCGTTGGGCCTCACCCGCCACATCCTGTGCGCCTCCCTGGACCCTGGACTCAGTCCCCACCCAGCTGCTCAGCGTTATCCTGGCAGAGCCTGTGCTATGGCTCCTACGGTCCCCACCCTGCTCTGCCTTGGTGAGTTCTTGCGTGGAAGGGAGATGGAATC
>NW_012144190.1:178270-180662 GCF_000956105.1 Propithecus coquereli
CTGGGAAGCAGAGATCGGGGAGGGCATGTTCATGACCAGGACAAATATAGGAAGTAGAAGGAGGGACCGAGACTCTGGAGAGTGATATCTGGTCCTAAGGACAAGAGACATGGCAGACGTAGGAGGCGACATAACGATGCTGTTTATCTACCAACCACCTCCTCTCACAGGCATGTATGACACACCCACCCTCTCGGTTCATCCCGGGCCTACGGTGACCCCAGGAGAGCATGTGACCTTCTATTGCCGTCTACAGATGATGGCAACAAGCCTGTTCTTTCTGCTCAAGGAGGGAAGAGCCAGCCACATAGAACACAGACACGGGAACACCCAGGCGGAGTTCCCTGTGGGCCCTGTGACCACAGCCCACCAAGGCACATACAGGTGTTTCGGCTCTTATAACAACCACGTGTGGTCCTTTCCCAGTGAGCCTGTGGAGCTCCTGGTCGCAGGTGAGGAAACCCTCAGTTTACCCCCATGTCCTACCTGGAGCTGTAAGGGACCCACAGGCAGTGACGGGAAAGGTGCCAGAGGGACATCCAGGTCTGGATGGCCAGTGGGTTGCTCCTGAGGAAGAGGGTATAGAGAACAGATGGGGAGGCCAGAAGAAACCCAAAATCCTTCCTTTTTTTTTTTTTTCCTTATCTCCATTTGCAGGAGATGTTGGGAACACCACCCTTTTACCTACAGACCCCACCTCTTCTGGTGAGTAACTGGTACTTCCAAGCTCAGGGGAGGGATCAAAGCCTCCCAGTGACATTAAAAATGTGGTCTTCATTCAAAATATCCAATGAGTGCCTAGTGTGGGCCATGAACTATTGCTGTGACAGTCAACCGAGTATCCTTGTCTTTGGGACACTTAGATTCTAGCCGAAGAAAACAGACCATGAGTCAAAGTCAGGATAAATAAATGAATTAATATATAGCACAAAAGGAGGAGACGATAAGATGGAAAAAGACAAGGTAGAACGGGGTTGAAGTGATCGGGAGGCAGGTGGCAATATTAAGTAGGGTTGTCCAGACTGGCCTCCCAGGGAAGGAGGCATCTGAGCAAATACATTAAGACAGGGTGTTGGTCCTGTGGCTACCTGGAGGAAGAAGCTTCCAGAGAGAGAACGGGCACTGCCCGTGCCCCAAGGCAGGAAGATGACCAGGGAGTTGAAAGACTAGCACGAGGCCAGTAGGATCGAAAATGATGTGAGGGAGGTCATGGCGCAGACGGGTCAGGGCTGGAGTAGCAAATCGAGGACCTTGAAGAAAATGGTAAGACTTTGAATTTGATTGTGTGTGAGGAGAAAGACATGATGCCGACATAATGAGGAAAATGGGGCTCAAATAGAAGACATGACCGATGCAAAGACGCACACTCCTTAGCCCTAGAGCTGAATTCTTCGCCAGGTCTGTCTGTCTGTGGACCGTTCCACTCTATCAGAACCCATTGGCGTTCCGCTGCTCAGTGGGGGACGGGACCTGGAACATCTGCAGACTGTCATGGGAGACACCCAAGGGAAGGAGAGGCTGGGACGGAAGAGGTCAACACCATCGCCTTTTCTTCACTCCTTCACTTTCCTTATCATCAACAGACTCTTGGGACCCCTACCTTTTAACCACAAAGACAAGATTCCGGGGAGGTAAGTTAACGCCTGGGGCCGGAGGCTCTAAAGGAAGGAGCTGGGCAAAGACCAATGACCTGGGAGGAGACGGGAGACAGATGGGGTGAGGTGGTGTCCTTGGGTTCCTGTCACCGATCACCGTGTTCCTCTGACCCCAGACTTTGCCCTCTGGGATCATACCACTCAAAATCTCCTTGGGCTTGGCCTGTCCTTCCTGGTCCTGGTGGCGCTAGTGTGTTTCCTGGTGGAAGACTGGCTCAGCAGGAAGAGGACCCGAGAGGGAGCTTCACGTCTGGGCCGCAGGCGAAGGCTGAGAGCACAAGCTTGAAGAATGACCAAGAGCCTCAGTGGCCACAGGTGGGACTGAAAGCTGATCCTTGACCTTAGGCTGCGAGGACTCTGTGTTGGACCCGGGGGTGGGGGAACTGCGTGAGTTTGGCAACACATCCTGGAGGCGGCAGGAGGTGGGATAGAGATGCTAAATCTCTATCTAAATCTCTATCTAAATCTTATCTATCTCTGGGTTGTATTTTTGTGCCCACTTACTGCAAACTATACTTTTGACCGCTCTGGCCTTTTCTGAAAATCTCTCTCCTTTTTTAACAGCATGGCCATGGGAGTATTTCCTTCCCACTTAGGTCTTTATTTCTTCTTTCCTTTCTCGGCAGGATGCCATTCAAAATATTCAATGACCAATATAGAACAGGCATGTTTATTTAATTTTATTATTATTTTTGGAGACAGAATCTCACTCTGTTGCCCAGGCTAGAATGCCGTGG
>NW_012144190.1:181282-187437 GCF_000956105.1 Propithecus coquereli
CTAGAACAATGGTGCAATATTGAATAAGAGTGGTGATAGCAGATGCTCTCCTTTTCTTAATACCAATACATGGAATGTTTTAATATCTTACCACTGATGAGCTAATTATTACACTTTTTTGTGGATACTCTATCACAGATAGCAAATTGTTTTCTATCCTCTTGCTAAAGGTTTGGTTTGTTTTGAATTCTCAAATGGGAGTTGAATTTTGTTGAATTTTGTCTTTAAATTTTTTCTGCAAACATCAAGATATTCATGAGTTTTCTCCTTTTTCCTGTTGAGGTGTTAAGTAACGCTGATTATTTCTTGAATGGTATACCTGGAATAAACTGTGTGACTTTTTCCTTGCAAAGTTTTTTAACATACTTTTAAGATTACAGAAAAATTGCAACAATAGCGTAAGGAACTCTTATTTGCCTTTCCCCAGATTCGCCCACTGGTTACATCTTACAATTTTCCCTATTTGCATAATAGATAGACAGATGATTGATGGATGGGTGGATATCCAGTTGTCCCTCAGTATCCGCGGGGGACAGGTTCCGGGACTTTCTGCAGATACCAGAATTCATGGATGCTCAAGTCTCTGATATATAATGACATAGTATTTGTATGTAGCCTGCACATATCCCCCTGCATGCTTTAAATCACCTCTAGATTACTCATATCAGCTATAAGAGAATACAAATGCCATGTAAAGGCTGGCCCGGGCGCCTTCTCCCCAGACCTGGCTGCGGCAGGACAATCCTGTTAATACGGAGAACGGTGGCTTCAGTCGTGCATCACCTCCTCCATCTCAGCCCCCTGGGTACTGTGAACCCTGCAATCTTCTCCACGTTCCTGGCCGGACCCCCATGCAGGGCACACGGCCCCTCCCCACACCCGCAGCCCACTGGGCTTCAAGACCGAGGGTGTCCCCAGGAAGCGCTGCAAGGACTGCTACCTGGTGAAGAGGCGGGGGCTGTGTGGTTCATCTACCGCAAAACCAACCCCAGACACAAGCAGAGACAGATGTATGTATGTAGCCCCTTCCCTTCAAAGTAACACAAGAGATTATCACCGCATCATTTTCTTGGGAAAATGGTTTTACCTGTCAAGAGAATTTATGACTCTAGGAGTCAGAAGAATGTGACTCGTAGAAGATGCCCTAAAAGTTACTTATTACTCTTCTCAGTTTTGATGTGTCTTTATAATTATTTTCCAGGTAAAAACATTTTTCAATAAAAGTAAGTGCACCTTCCAAAAAAAACAACCGCTATGTAAATACTTGTATTATTGTATTATTTAGGGAATAATGACAAGAAAAAACTCTGTACATTTTCAGTATAGAAACAAGTTTTTAAACATATTTTCAATCCACAGTTAGTTGAATCCACAACGCAGAACCCATGGATGCTTAGGGCTATGTGTGGATAGACAGCTAGACATAGCGTGTACATGCATATAAATTATATGTAAATGCTATATATTATATATAATTTTTTGAAAATTTTGAAAATAAGTTGGAAACATCATAGCTCTTAACCCTAAATACTTCAGTGTGTATTTCCCAAGGGGAGAAAAAATCAGGAAATTTAAAGCTCATACAAAGTGGTTCTTAAATAAAAGTGTAGCAAAATCACCCCCAGGAGAGCTTGTTAACACACGGATTGCTGAGCTCCGCCCCAGGGTTACTGACTCTGATGCTAAAAATTGATTCATCGTTCAACCTGCAGCTCAGATTTCTTAGGCATCCGTGTTTGGTCGGGTGGCTCTCCCTAGAGGGCAAAATCCCCTCCAGTTGAGAACTAGAGTTAGAGGGAAAAGGTCAGTTTTATAGGCAAGAAGCTGGGGGAGGAATTTTTTACAGGGGAAGAAATACATCAGAGGAAATGCTGAGAAAGTCGTCGACTGGTCCAAAACATGGAAGTTGCACGTGAACTTTTTTTCCTAGACGTTATTTTACTGCCTTTTACCCAGGACACAGTTCTAGTCATTTCCCTAACTAAGCGCTGTGGGGTCAAAGAAAAGCCTGAGGAGCTGTTCCCCTCCGGCTGGCCCCAGGCAGCGTCTCCTGGTTCACTGACGCTTTCGCCTCTGTGCCACGCCCCTGCCACCAACCCCGCCAGGCCCAGGAGGACCATGTGTGTGTCTGCCCTAATCTCTCCTTGTAAGTATTCCAGATCTAGTGGATTAGGGCCACCCCAGTGACCTCATTTTACCTTAATTACTTCTTCAAAGGCCCTATCTCCAAACAGAGTCACACTGGGGGTCAGATGACGAAGTTCAGTCCACAGCAGGTGGGACCTGCCCCTACACTTGCGTTACTTCACTCACTGGCCTCACCCTCGTCCTGGCCCTCCTCAGAAACGTAACCTTCTGGCCACGCCAGCTACCAGTCTGGGAGCCTGAACTGTGAGCTGGGGGAATCGGCTCCACGATGCCTTCGCCGCTGTCTGAAAATCAGGCAGAAGTAGTAAGAGGCACAGCTGTTTCTAGGAGTTAAGGGCCCAGAATCTCTCCAGCGTTCACTCAGAAAGAGGCTTTCAGCAAATTTTCTTGGTAAGTCCATTGGGTCCCTTGGCTCCAACATCAATCATTCCAGGGTCTCACTTCCACTGTCCAAAGGAACTTTCCAGAAAGAGGAATTAGAACATGAATAGAGAGAACGGTGTTTGGCCAGGTGGCTCACACCTGTCATCCTAGCGCTCCGGGAGGTCAAGGTGGGAGGACTGCTTGAGGTCAGGAGTTCAAGACCAGCCTGAGCAAGAGCGAGACCCCGTCTCTACTAAAAATAGAAAAAATTAGGTGGGCATGATGATACATGGCTATAGTCCCAGCTACTCAGGAGGCTGAGGCAGGAGGATCACTTGAGGCCAGGAGTTTGAGGTTGCTGTGAGCTAGGCTGATGCCATGGCACTCTAGCCCAGGTGACAGAGTGACACTTTGTCTCAAAAAAAAAAAAAAAAAGAAGTGATGGCTGAGGACAGGGTGGGGTCAGCAGTGACTGTGAAGTGTGTAAACTGGGCAATGAGGTAGAAAAATGGGATATTTACTTCCCCTCCCTCCTTCATTGGTGTAAATATCGTGGGTGAACCATGATAGGTTAGCATGAAGAGGATAAATTGGAGGCGGCCTGGGAGACACAAATCATGTTGTCCATTCCCAACCCGAAAACTGTTTTTCAAGCTTAATTGAGGTAAAATTGACAGACAAAAATTGTATATATCCAAGGTGTACAACGTGATGGTTTGATATACATTGCACAATGATTACCACTATTTAATTAGTTAACACACCCATCACATCCATTGTGTGGGTGGGGGACAGAGGTAAAGACATTTAAAATTGGGTCTTATCAAATTTCAACTAAGCCAAATGTACAGTATTATTAACTGTAATCATCATGCTGTACCTTAGATCACCAGAACTCACTCATCTTATAACTGAAACTTTGTACCCTCTGAACATCTCCCCTTCTCCCCAAACCCCAAGCTTCTGGTAACCATCGTCCTACTCTCTGTTTCTATGAGTTTGACTTTTTTAGATTCCACATATAAGTGAAATCAGGTGGTATTTGTCCTTCTGTGACTGGCTT
This sequence comes from Propithecus coquereli, assembly GCF_000956105.1. Taxonomy (NCBI): domain Eukaryota; kingdom Metazoa; phylum Chordata; class Mammalia; order Primates; family Indriidae; genus Propithecus; species Propithecus coquereli. Next base: position 184,857 of record NW_012144190.1, read on the forward strand.
ATTTCACTTACCATAATGTCCTCCAGATTTATCCATATTGTCCCAAATGGTAGGATTTCCATGTTCTTTTTTTTATGGCTGAAAATTATTTTTTAAAAGCAGGCACAACCACCACTCATAGCACAGCACAGCTCTATCTTATCTCCCTTCCCAGGTACTCACACTGTGGGCAGTCTGTTTCTGCCGGTTGATGCAACAGTATCCTGGTCTTGCAGGTAAATTTTGAAGGCTGAGACGGCATTTTCTTGCTGCATCCCAGCCCAGCCTGTCTTCCCCCTGAGTTTACCCCAGGTTCTTCCATATTCCCAATGACCCCACTAAGGCTGGATCTCCCATCTCCCTCATCATCGCATTTCACCCAGCAAACCCCTCACGGCATCAGGTGGTCGGGGGGAAAAGACCAATTTCAGTCCCCTTAACAGGGCAAGATGCACCTCCTCCATCTCCACCTTGCATTTGCCAAAAGTAGGGAATAATACTCTTTCTTGGCAATGTAATGAGGACATAATAGCATTTATCAACGACGCACAATGAACACCCCACCACCACCACTGTCTTCACCAGGACCAAAGTTTTCTAACTCTGAAGCTGAGCTTCAGAACATGGGGACAGTTACAGGGAAATATGTCCACCCCCGCCTACTCTTCTTGGTCCACGGGTCTGGAGCCTAATTTCCCTAAGACATCACCAACGCTGGAAGTCTTTGGCCCCTCACACTCACTCCCTAACCGGCCTGAAAACTGGTTTCTCCCCTCCCCGCCCCTGCACCCCCACCTCCACCCCACGCTGCCTCTGAAGCTATTTTTGTGACCAACGCTGGTGAAGTTCTTGGAACACGCAGTGGACGATGCTCAGCTCTTATCTTTGCTCCTCTGTAGCTGTACTTGACACTTTGACCACTTCCTCCCTGAAAGTGTCACTTCGCTGGCTTCTCTGACACCTCTTGCTGTGGTCTTCTGTGGCTACATACCATCAGGCTTCCAGACTCCTCCGACCCCGTACTAGGTTTCTAGCGTAGACCCACCTGTCTGTGGGTTCAAGCCTGGGTTGATCTCACGGAACACCATGGCTTCAATTTCCTACCACTTTGCAAGGCCAAGGCAGGAGGATCGCTTGGGGCTGGGAGTTTGAGATGAAACCGAGTAAGAGCGAGACCCTGTCTGTACAAAAAAACAGAAAAATTATCCAGGTGTGGTGGCACACACCTGTCGTCCCAGCTACGTGAGAGGCTGATGCAGGAGGATCACTCGAGCCCAGGAGTCTGCAGTGAGCTATGATGACGCCACTGCAATCTAGCCCAGGACACAGAGCAAGACCCCATCTCAAAAAGAAAAAGAAAAAATTGATCTTCTCAATCTATTGACTATGCCTGGATGGTTTTATCCATCCATACCTGGCAGAAGTGGCCAAGCCAGGGCCCCTCTCTCCCACCCATATCTTTATAGTCATCCGCACCTGTAATAGCTGACTACCCATCCCACACTGAAGGGTTTCTGGGACACGGGACTTTAAGCGCAAAAATCCCAACTAAACCAGAACGAAAGGGTCACCACACCTACAAATCAAACTCAGACTGGCATTTCTACTTGTGTATGCGCATCTGAGACTTTCAAACTCAAGGTTTCAGCAGCTTTCTTAAGCTCAGCCCTCCTGTCATTTGGAGCCAGATAATCCTGTATTACAGGGACTATCGTAGCTCAGGTTGCAATAACAAGAAACCATAAGTGAGTGGTTTAAACAACAGAAGTTTATTTTCTGAGAGTTCTGGATTCTGGGAAATCCAGACTCAAGGCATGAGCCAAACCAGTTCCTGCGGAAGGCTCCTTGTGGCCTGCAGACAGCGGCCTTCCGTGACCTCATGCTGCCTCTCCATGGTACTTGTACAGCATCTCCCACTTCTTATAAAGCTACCAATCCTGTTATAATAGGGTCCCACCCTTATGAGCTCACGTAACCCCAATTACGTCCTAAAACCCTAATTTCCAGAGAGTCGCATTGGGGATAAGGGCTTCGACATATAATTTTTTTCTTTTGAGACAAAGTCTCACTCTGTCTCCCAGGCTAGAATGCAGTGGCATCATCATAGCTCACTGCAGCCTCGAACTCCTGGGCTCAAGCGATCCTCCTGCATCACCCTCCAAGTAGCTGGGACTACAGGCGCGCCAGCACGTCGGGCTAATTTTTTATAGAGACAGGGTCTTGCTCTTGCTCAGGCTGGTCTCAAACTCCCGACCTCCACCACCTCGGCCTCCCAGAGCACTAGGATGACAGACGTAAGCCACCCGCCCGACCCCTCAACATGTAATTCTGACGGACACAATTCAGCCCACAGCAGGGGCTGTCCTGTACCTTGTATGATGTCCGTGGGCTCCGCCCACTAGATGCCACTGAGATACCACTGGCCTTCCTCCCACCCCCACTGCAACACCCAACAATCAAAAACACCTGTGGACATGGCCAAATGCCCCCTTGGGGGACAAAATCATCCCCAGGTGAGAACCACTGGCTTAGCAGTTTATAAACAGGGTGACAGGAGTTGAGTGTGATGGGAGCTGTGTGAGATTTGACCATCGGTTCTCAG
>NW_012144190.1:190227-190734 GCF_000956105.1 Propithecus coquereli
CTACCATGCCTGGCTAAATTTTCTACTTTTTTTTTTTTTGGTAGAGATGGGGTCTCACTATGTTCTTAGGCTGATCTTGAACTCCTGGACTCAAGAAATCTTCCTGCCTCAGCCTGCCAAAGTTCTAGGATTATAGGCATAAGCCACCAAACCAAGCCTGATCATATCCCTTGAGCAAATATGAGTGTGTGTCTATTCATGAATAATTTTTGGTGGTGATAGGGAATCAACACAACACCTCCCACTACCAAATCACTACCCCAATTCTACCCAGAAACAAAGTAATAGATCAGATGATATGTAAAGGACTAGGGTGTGGGTCAGCAAACTACAGCCTACAGGCCAAATCCAGCCTACCATCAGTTTTTGTAAATAAAGCTTGACTGGAACACAGCCATGCCCATTCATTTATGTATTTTATGTGGCTGCTTTTGCTCTGCAGAGTAGCCAAGACAGAGCCTATTTTTATGTACTGCCTGGTCATTTATGGAAAGTGCGCACTCACCA
>NW_012144190.1:193389-196055 GCF_000956105.1 Propithecus coquereli
CAAGAGGACTGAGAGGGGAGGTTGGGCAGGGAATTTGCTGGCGATGACAGATCCCAGCCTAGCCCTGACAGATGTCCCTGTGAGCCCTTCTCACCTGTCATCTGCCCCAGGGGAGTCACTGAGCTCTGACCGGGGTCCTCTGCCTCCACAGAAACAGCCGTACTGCCCTGGTCTACCCGGATCCGCCTCTGAAGGGCACCTTGTCCCTGCACCTGCTGGGCAGAGGTGGGCTCTGCGCCGAGCGAGAAGGTGCCCCCAGCCTGTGACGGACTGTCCTGCTTCTGGTGGACCCAGGCACATGGTCACAGAACCCTCACTTGGAATCAGCGGGTTGGGCTGAACTGAAAGAGGAAGTCTAGAGAATATTCCTGGGAAGAAGGTTCAAACCCGGATGCTCCCTGGGATCAGCTTTCCGTAGCATCGCCCCTACGGAGCCTGCCAGAGAACCGAGCTTACAACCCCCGATCTGTCCTCCACTGCGGACGTGAGTCAAACAAGGAGAGGGCTGCACAACGGGAGGTCGGGGGAGGGATTCGGCTCCCCGGGCCTGGGTGCTCCAGCCCCTACACAGCCCTGGAAGAGAATCCCTGCTGAGATCGGCCAAAAATTCAAGTTTCCCTTCCCTTCTGGGTGCAATACCATCCTCCACCTTCTCTCTGGGACTCCAGAGCTAAGCAGGGCAGGGGAGGAGATGTGATTCTGCAACCACTGGAGCCCCTGGCCCTGCAGAGCTCGTCTACAAAGGGATTGGTCCTGCGAGCCAGGTGAGGATGCAGGATGTGGGGAGTGAGGTCCGCCCGACACCACGAGGCTGAGGTTCCACAGCTGCCCTCTTGCAGAGGCCAGGAGGGATGAGCGAGTTTCTCCTCCAGGTCTTTCTTTACCCAGCAGGGAGACTGAGGGGAGGTACAACATCAGGAGGATATTTCAGACCAGACACCTCACTTGTCTTCCACCCATGGCAGTTTTAAGTCTCTACATGATTGGCAATTAGGGCCAAATTATTCTGTTGTGAAGGCTGTCATGTGCCTTGCAGGACATTTACCGGCATCTCTGGTTTCCGCCCACTAGAGGCTTATAGCGAAGCCAGTGTGATCAAAAAAAAAAAAAAAAAAAAAAATCTGAGTAGTCAAGTCCAGAGATACGGAAAAGTTAGTGGTTGCTAGGGCTGGGCTGTGGATACAGAGTAACTTCTTGGTGATGGGATCTCCTTTTGAAAGTAGACAGAGGTGATATTTTCACAGCACTGAATGCGAAATGCCACAGGGTTGCTCTCTAAAAGGGCTCAAAAGGACAATTTGTTATTTTGCCACAACGAATGTCTCTAAACATTGCCAAGTGTCCCCAGGGGGCAAAACTGCCACCAGTTGATGGCCATTGTCTTATTCTATGACAATGGATAGGGTTTCTAAAATTCAGTGCTGGCCAGGTGGTGGCTCACACCTGTAATGCCAGCACTCTGGGAGGCTGAGGCAGGAGGATCGCTTGAGCTCAGGAGTTTGAGACCAGCCTGAACAAGAGCGAGACCCTATCTGTGCTAAAAATAAAAAAAAAAATTAGCCGGGCATGGTGGCGCATGCCTGTAGTCCCAGCTACTCAACTCAGGAGGCTGAGGCAGGAGGATCACTGGAGCCCGGGAGTGTGAGGTTGCTGTGAGCTAGGCTGACGCCACAGCATTCTAGACTAGGCAACAGAGTCAGACTGTGTTTCAAAAAAAAAAAAAGAAGGATAAATTAGGTCCTTTGTGGTATCACTGCCTGGTTGAGTTCAGGCACTAGATACAAAGTATGAAGTTTACCCCATTTGCTCTCCAGCATGTTAATAAAGGCCACTCCGAAAATGCTTTAACTCTTTATTATCCTTGTGAGAGACAACACGTGCTATGAAATGGGACGTGACTTGTGCAGAACCCCCTCTAGACCTCAGAGAAACACCAGTGTTAAATCCTCCACGTTGACACCTCATGTAGTGATTTACAGTCGATTTTCACAAACAAGACGTCTCACAGAGAGAGCACGTTCTCCCCCTTCAGACGTGTAATTCACAGAGAGAACAGGCCCAGGGTGCTCAGGAAACGTAATCAACAGCATGACACTCCAGTTGTCCTGGCCACGTTACATTCAATTGTCAGTCTGGGATTGATTTCTTTTACTTCCTTCAACAGCTTCTGGATTTTCCAATTACAATCATACGCCTTCAGCCTAGAGAATCAGAACATAAAGTATCCCAAAATCTGTTTCAGGACATTCAAAGCAGGAAGTTTTCTGTTTTGTTTTTTTTGTTTTTGTTTTTGTTTTTGTATTGTTTTGTTTTTAAGAATACAGACCCAAAATTAGGGATCTGTTTTTTCTATGACACCTATACGAATATCAGACTAAAGTCTGACAGAACATTGTAACGGGCTCACCACGGCTTCCATGGTTTCTGCAGTTACCAGTATCGAGGGTGAGTTCTAGTCTGGTCTGTCCACGGTTTACCTCTGTAAACATAAACCCTCCTAGCAGTTTATGTGTACCCTGACTTGAATAGGGCAAGCTGCTACCAGCTGGACAGATAAGCTGAGCGTACATGACAAGTGTGTGGCTCCTCTAGATCAGATTAGATTACTTCTTCAGGAAGTGGAGTTGTCCATCATAAATGTTAAAGTGATCTCCAAGGTAAATAAG
>NW_012144190.1:196130-196741 GCF_000956105.1 Propithecus coquereli
CCCCAGGTGAGAACCACTGGCTTAGCAGTTTATAAACAGGGTGACAGGAGTTGAGTGTGATGGGAGCTGTGTGAGATTTGACCATCGGTTCTCAGCAGGGTGACAGCTGAGAAGGGACACAGTGCGAAACGCTGTCACACCCCAGAACACAGCAGGTGCAGAGGCTTGCGGTGGGCAGGGCTTGGGGAAACAGCACGAAGCCCAGTGCGGCTGGAGCAGGGTGGGCACAGGGAAGGCGAGTGAGGTGGGCACTGAGCATCTTTGCCAGGATTGTTTTCCCTCTTGTCATTGAGAGAATGTCATTCCATTTCTCTAAAAACCGGCTTGGCTTACCCTAAGCTCAGTTTGGAGAATTGCCCTGACTTGTAACCCTGCCTTTGACCCCAAACTGAAGGGTCCAGGGTGGTCGTTATTTTTCCAGATGAGGTGGTGTCCCTCAGCTTTGGCACTACTGCCACTGGGACCTGGATGGCTGGTGGGGCTGTCCTGGCATGTAGGGGGTTGGCCAGCATCTCTGGACTCGGCTCACTAGTTGCCTGCACAGTTGTGACACCAAAAATGGTGACAGACGTTGCCAAGTGCCCCCTGGGGTGGAGAGCAGTCACCCCCAG
>NW_012144190.1:200296-203194 GCF_000956105.1 Propithecus coquereli
ACTTATTGAAGAGACACAGATGTTTCACACAATTAAGGGAATATCTATACAACCAGCTTCTGAAAAGCTGAGGCCCAGGGCAGTGCAGGGGATACCAGAAACAGGAACCACTTATTCTCTTTGGGAGACGGTACATTTGTGCCTGTGTATGTGCACGCACACGCATACATGCATGTACTCCACGATAGTTTAAGCTATCAGCATGCCCAGTATTGCATGTTGTGGGGAATGCTGGATAATATTAAATTCAAAAAGAATTTCACAGAAGTATCTAATAAAAAAATCCCCTAACCTAGAGAATGCTATTGAAAGATGCTATAAGTTGATTCCTATAAGATATGCACCCACCCCCCCAAAAAAAAACTATTCTCTGCCACAGCAACCATGCGAAACAAAAAAGCCATACCTGAGTGTCTTCAAGGGTCCATTCTTTTGTGTTAAAGCCTCAAGGAGCACAGTTACTCCACTATTCCCCAAATTATTCTGGCTCAGGTCCAGAGTTTCCAGCTTCTGGTTGCTAATGAGAGCAGATGCAAGATCCTGACAAGAGAAAGGGGTGAGGGAGCAGCACCAGAGCCTGTAGAGAAAGAACACAGAAACCCATGCATTCATTGAGCAACCAGACACACTCTTATTCGCCGGGATCTAGCAATGAGGAAATGAAGGAAAAAGCAAAGAAGAAGAAAAAAAAAGAAAGAGAACACCAAATCTTTCTTCTCCCAGAGCTTACTTTAGTGACAGCAGACATCAGGACATGTTACATGTAAGACAGTGGATGATGGTACTGAGACAAAACAAACAGTATAGGGGTAAGTCAACTGGAGCAGGACTGCGTAGATTTTAATTACAGCAGCCAGTGGAGTCTTCATTGAGAAAGTGTTACAACAAGGGGAAAAAAAAAACTAAAGGTAGATAGTGAACCACCTATGATTATTGGGGGAAGGAATCTTACGCCAAAATAGTGAACCAGTGGCAAAGTTGAAAGAGTTTGGCTTATAACAAGAGGATTTCATAACACCCCGTAGGCTACAGAGACCTTCTGAGTCTTCGGAAATCAGGTGCTATGGTCTGGCTTGCATCTTTAAAAGGTGCCTTGGGGTGAAAGAAACTTCAAGAAATCAAGAGCAGAAATTTGCAGACCAGTTCAAAGACTATGCAACAATCCACATGAGAGTTAGAGGCAGAAGAGAGTGTTAGCAGTGGAAAGGTAGGTGGTCAGATTCCAGGTATCTGGAAGGAGGGACCTAAAGATGGTTTGAATGTGAGATGTGAAATGAAGGAAGTAGAGGATCGGAAGGCTTAGAATCAATCAATGAATAGGATTAGATTGTTTTTGTAGACCTTATTACTGAGGGTTGAGTTCATCACACTTAGTAAAGCATGACATGTTATCATCACCTCTATTCCATTCCTCATCTTGTCTTGCCAGAGCCCTTTTGAGACTGAAAGGTGCCTTTGCCGGTGGAAGGCAGTGGGAAGGTTCTACTTAGGGTAGGTATAGGTCATGCTGGCTTATGTACAACTCCCCTCCCCAGAAGTAATCAGCCTGGAGCATGTCTGGCCAAGAATTTTAAAGAGTTCCCCAGAACACCCAGAAGAAAAAACAAAGCACCCTGGTGTTCTGTTTTTTGGGTTTTTCTGTTTGTTTTTGTTTTCCTTGTCTCTACAGCAAAGCTAAGGAAGTAATTGTATTATCCAGACTGTCTTTCCATTAGGCTTCTAATTGCGAAGTAGGTTTCACCCAGGAGATGCATTTGACAGACTTGGGAGGGAAGCGCGGCAGAGCTCACTGTCCCATTTATGAAGCCACCGCATTTCCCAGGGGTGGTGTCCCAGGGAACTGAGCTCGGGCAGGCCCACTGCCTCGTGATCACTGGATCCCAGCAAAAACTTGGTGTTCCTGAAATCTTCACTGGAGGCCATCCCACCTACAACCCACCTCTTCAGCCTTTGGAAACACCCAGTTACCTACATTCAATTTCTGAGTTTTCTCCTAAAATTGGATGAGGAGTGACATTACCACAGCTTGAGATACTCTGGAATATAAAAATTAAAAATTTCCAAACACTTTAAAGATGAGCAAAAGCACTTACCCCAGGCATTTTAGGTTACAATTTGGATTCTTTAAGGCCTCACAGAGAAACCACAATCCAGCAGTTATGGGATTGAGACCGAGGTCCAAGTTTATCAGGCTGGAGTATTCTTGGAGTAGCTTTGAGAGATGTTTGCAGCCATGCCTGTTTATGTTGCATTGCCGTAACCTATGGGATAATTGAACAAAAATGCGTCTATTACCCCTCTGTAACTTATGCCCTGGGAAGTAGTTGTTTCTTCCAAGATCATGTACCTTCTACCTTGAACCACACACTTCCAGGCAGGCTTGTCATAAAAGCATGCAAATGGACTTAGGACTACATTATTTCCACCCTGCTTAGGTGGTAGAGGATTAAACCAGCCTTTGCCAACCACCTTTTATCATGGAGAAACAAACATGTCTTTTGAGATACAGGTTTTTCTGGGACTGTAGCCTCTTGCCCGTCAAGAGCTTGAGATTTGGGTCAGACAGAGCCAGGAAAGAATCTGAAGCCTCCCTTATTTTTTGTACTATTAGATCATTGAGATTCTACTTTCCCTGGCTCTTCATCTTTCAAGTTTTTTAAGTTTTATTTTTGATATGTGATACTTGCGTATATACAGGGTACAGTGTGATGTTTTGATATGTATGTTGTGTGTAATGATCAAGATGACTATAGTTAATGATAACGTATTAACATACACCTCCATCATTTTGTTTTATTTCAAGTCTTGTATTAAATTGACCCAGCAGAATTGTGCTGCACCCAAAAAGGTAAACATTCCTGATAACTCAGTGGCTATGGTTCTAATTTATATACAGTA
>NW_012144190.1:203999-206090 GCF_000956105.1 Propithecus coquereli
AACTAGCAGACAGCAGATTTATAGGAGAATGAGAGCCCCAGAGAAATGAACACTGGACAGAATTTCTAAACAGAAATAGGTCTCCAACCCTGTGCAATCTGTTGAGTATTGTCCTAACTATGATCCTCCTACGAACAGGTAGTTCATGTTGGGCTTGTTCCCGTGGAACCCCATAGAACAAGGGTCAAACTACAGTCCATGGGTCAAATCCAGCCTGCCACTTTTTTTTTATAAATAAAGTTTTATTCCTTTACAAGTCAACCACAATAGCAGCCAGAGACCCCATAACCCACAGAGCCAGAAATACTTAAAACCTGGCCTTTTACAGAAAAAAGAGATTTTACTGATCCTACCTTCTAACTCAAGCTATCTCCAGTTGTAGGAAGTGAGGTGTCACATGAATTTTAAGAACATACACAAAACAGATCTGAAGACAGATTTGACACCTGTCTCAAATCCCCACAGTAGGAAGAGGATCTGAAGACATGCGAATATTATAATAACATCTCTCTCCTTGTTTCTACCAGTTCTAATCTCACCAGGTTCCTTCCAGTTACATTTGAAAGAAATTATTAAGTACCTTCACATCCGTTCTGCTTGAATTCATATGCGCGCGCACGCGCGCACACACACACACACACACACACACACACACAGACAGCCAAGCAGGGACTTACACCAGGGTCTCTAGTTTACAGTCAGGGTAACCCAAGCCCTCGCACAGAAGTTTCACTCCACTATTTCCGAGGTCGTTCTTGGCCAAGCACAGGTACCTCAGCTGCTGGTGGACCACCAAAACAGAAGCAAGTGCCTTGCAACAGGCTTCCGTAAGGTGACAGTCCTCCAACCTGCAAGAATATGAAACAAATGGTAAAGTGGTAAACACACTTCCAAAAATCCAATCTTCTTGGCTATATCCAGATGCAAAAGACCTCAGCTACACACAACCCCTCTTGTTAATTCCCTGCCCTCTGTCATCTAGTAGTGAGCACAGCCATGAGTGAACAGGAATGAGACGGCCAACACGCACCAGCCATCCACTTGGGACCAAAAATGAGAAGCAGGTATTTATGTCAGCGAGAGGTTCCGTATGGGCTCTTAGCAAGTGAGACGTTTGTTACCTTTTCTCTTCTATGTCCCCAGACCTCAAACAGATGCTCCACGGGAAGAGAGAATACTTACGACAGCCTCTGCAGGAAGCACTTTGGGTCTTTCAAAGTCGTGTGCAGCAACTTGACACCCTCATCCAGGAGCTCGTTGGCTGAGAGGTCCAGGCATGTCAGCGACTGGTTGATTTTGAGGGCCGAGGAGAGATCGGCCCATTGCTGAGCTGTAGCAGAATGAAATCCCAACCTGCGGGAGAAACGGGAATAAGTCATTCTTCCAGGAGGACAGACAGACTATCAGATCATCCTTCACTTCCCTGAAGACCATGTCCTTGGCTTATGTCACTCCTCTCTAATAAGTGTCCAACCTGGCCTGAATTACCAGAGAGATCTGATCTTCTTTGCTTCCTCCCGCATCCCCACGGACATCTGGTCAACATCTAAGCTCATCTCCAAGAGACTGTAACACAACTCTGTGTGAAGTTTCACCAGCATGGTTTGCTTAGATTCAAGTACGTGATTCCATAGGAAAAATTGATGCGATTGTCTCATGGAGGGCAGGCCTATGCAAACCTACCCCAAAGCCCAAGGAAGCCAAAAGACCAGAGAAAGAGGCTGACATACCCAGTTTCTCAGGAAGAATCATTAATAGGGACTTATGAACAGAAGCCATGTCTTAGGTGGTGGCGAGATGAGATGGGAGATCCCCAAGCATAACCCCCAGACCCAGGGCTTATATATCACAGGGAAGGAATGTATAAAACAGCTGAAGTCCACCCTCAGAGAAAGGCAAGAATGCCCCATGGATCTGCCTAAGGGCGGGACTTCTGGGCGAGGTTTTTTGTTGTTGTTGTTGTTGTTGTTGTTGTTGAGACAGAGTCTCACTCTTTTGCCTGGGCTAGAGTGAGTGCCGTGGCGTCAGCCTAGCTCACAGCAACCTCAAACTCCTGGGCTCAAGCAATCCTTCTGCCTCAGCCTCCCAAGT
>NW_012144190.1:210477-212260 GCF_000956105.1 Propithecus coquereli
TCCTACCTGTTTTGATTCTAAGCAAGTTAAACTTCCTGTGTTCTTTTTCTTACATATGAGAGAGAGTACAGAGCCCATATGGACTCACGGACTGCACTGCTAGTTTAGTCATCTGCTAAATTCTTAGCACAGCATTTAGTCTACCTATTACTAAGACAGCCTAAGCCCATTCTTGGCAATTGTCTTCTCTCTCCAGGTCCCCAAAGACTGTATTACAACTACCCGAAAATTACTACACCCTCAGCTTATCTTTTAAGTGTTCCTTCAAGGACATATTTCAGTGTTTCAAACAAAAATAACTAAGAAATTAGAAGATAGCAGGAATTTTTCTCCATTAGAAATGTTTTCCCTGCACGTCACACATGTGAATACCTATTTGAACTATGTAAGTACGTTGGCCTCATCTGCACTGAAGTCAATGGATTTGACTAAGTTTGTGCTTCCAGACTGGCATCTTTGTTTTTAGAAGGCTGGAAGAATCGGAATACTAAAATAACATTTCTACAGGGCCATGATCAGCTAGAGCTAAGTATGGCACAAGATTTTTAAACTGAATATACACGTTTGAGATTGCTGTCTCTAAAGTCTTATCTACGCCAGACACGAGAGCACAATTTCTCAGCATCTACCCGGTTTGCTTCCCTCGTGTGTACGTCCTGTCTGGCCTCTTTGGGTACCTGAGTTTGAAACTCCAGTGCCAGAACCATCAGCTGACAGTGTACTAGTCATGTTAGATGACATTAAGTGGCAACTATGAAACGTCAGCCTATAAGGCTGGGGTAATTTAACTCAATTCCAGGGCATGTGTGTTAAATGTTTATAGATGGCTGGGTTGTGAACACTTGGTGGATGAGATGTCACAAGTCAAGGTGGAGAGGGACGTGAGCCAACTTCAAAGACAAGGATCTACCTAATGGAGTAGTTGGAAAGAGAAAAGCAGAGACTCCTGGTGGCAGTAGTATATGGTGACAGGAGGGACCACAGAACCAGATGGGGAAGGGCTTGGCATACCCTTGTTTTGCGCATCCCGACCTTGAGATGAAACACCCTGACCCTTTGCTTCACTTCCTTCCACATGCAGCTCACATACTGCCTCCCCCCACAACGCCTGGCTTTTTAGTAAATCACTTCTCGCCCTGTCCCCATAGTCAATTATCTCCACATAGCAGTTTTTACTCGGGCTATGTTATGATTTATAAATTAGCAAGTAAGTTAGATTTCTCAAAGGTCCCACCTACTAGGAGTTTTGTTGTTTTTTTCCCTGTCATCTAGCATGGCTGTAAAATTTAAAAAGGGACTGAAGTAAATATTAAGTAGACTAGCATGGATTTCTCTGTAATCAAATTCTGGACTTCAAGAAATAATTCACAAGTAAAAAAAATAAGATTTTCAAAGCACTTAGAATATACCATCTTTACCATGAGAGTTGGTCACATGTTATATTTACATAATAACAAAGCTAGTTCAAGTTATCCTGTATCCATAATTGTACATAACTGGGGAAAGACCTTTAATGGATATATATAATCCATTCAAGTTGGAGATAGAAGAGGCAATAATTGAGTTTTTAATCTAATAAACTCTTATTTCAGATGTTGGTTTGCACTTTCCAAAGCCTCTTCACCTGTTTGCATCAAGTACATCCAAGCCACGCGATCCTCCCCCTTCTTGTGAAATACTCTTCTCCCTAAACCCCCAGTTGGTTTCGCTACTCTTGACCTATCATCTTTAGATGACTATTCCCTGTGGCTTATTCAAAGGAAACTTCAAAAAAAAAAAAAAA
>NW_012144190.1:212310-214018 GCF_000956105.1 Propithecus coquereli
TCTAGGTCTTAAATGTCACAGCAAGAATTTGAACTCATTTCTAATTCCAAAAACCTGTGCCACTAGCCAGTACCTGGGATGCTACTCAGCCAAGTTGAAGGGAAAAGACAGCCTAATGACCACTGTGGTGGTGACAGTACTCACTTGGAGAGCCACTCGAGGAGGAGGGATCTCCTAACCAGTGAGCCACCAGGAGCCAGAACACTGGATTTTCCCACAGCATCTCTGAGTGGTCAGTTAAGGGCAATCGCTGCTCTAAACCACACCAGGCAGGTAACATGCATCTTAGAATATCATGTCCCTAAGCTAGAAGGCGGCACAAGATTCTGGGTGTTTCTTTGCATCCAGGGCCAGTCATGCAATGCGGGAGACAAGCTGGCAGGGGAAAAGAGGAGAGTGACACTCCATTCAGTCTATTTGAGAAACGCATCCCCTGCTTGGCACGCCATCCACGCAGGGTGGTTACCTCTGTCCTAGTCCACTCAGCAAGACCGCATCGTGGCTCCCTTCGCACATTTGGGACGGCAGTGACTGAGACCTACCTCAGATGCTGCAGGCTGCACTGCTTGTTTCTGAGGATCTCACACAGCATCGTCAGCATCATCTCATCCCACTGGACTTGGCCTTCCAGGGTCAGGTGAGTCAAGGTCTTCTTACCAATGAGTGCCAGACAGAAATCCCGGTAAGCATTGTCAGGGGCGACGTTTCTAATCCTAGGAAGAAACAGGAGGGATTCCATCTTGAGCGTTTAATCCTGTCATTTAGAGGCACATGGAAACAAAAAGCCGAGTTATGTTTCAGATCTAGAGACCATTATAAATTCTCACTTCAATTGTTGTCTCAACCTTTTACCGAAGGAAAGGGCAGTAGTAACGAGCCTTGTGTCATTTCAAACAAGTGTTGTTCCTTCTATGGCTTGTTGGGGAGAAAAGGCAATACGTCATCTTCCCTACGTTTTAAGAACAAGCACATGCATGAACACATGAGGACATCTCATAAGGACATGTCCTGCAGTAAATTTTAGAATCCCACTGCTACTGAGATAGGTTGACAAGAGACTCCTCCTTTATCTGCACTGATGGTAGGAAAACCACAAAGACGACACTTCCGGCTTGTGTAGGTAATTAGCTTTACCGAGTCTGCAAGGAGGAACAGAACAGTAACATGGCTAAGTCCTGTTTAGTCTGTTTATGTCTCCTTGAGCATTTCACAGCCCAATTTATGGAGTCCAGACTCTGCAGGCCTTTATTGGGCAAACTAAGAATTGTCTGGCTCAGATTTTAAGTCTCATGTCTTTATTACACTTTCCAGTTTCCTTCAGCCCCTGCCTATGCCTTCCTACACTCTTAAGAGAGACTCTAAGACAGTCCCCCAGCGACCCCCATCTGCTGGGGTTCACATCGTGTGAGCCTCTCTCCTTGGATGTGAGTGGGACCTATGACTTTCTTCTAACCAAAGAAAACAGGGAAAGGTGATGGGATGTGCATGGTCAGGTGGTCACATTGTAGACCATGGTAGCACCGTCTTGCTGGAGTTCCCCCCGACCCCTGCCCCGATCGGCTTAGAAGATACTGTGTTCTGAGATTCCCAGGGTGGGTGCCTCATGGAAGAGGTGGGGACCACCCTTGGCTTGACAGCCAGCAAAGATTCTATCCAACAGCCATGTGAGCTTGGAGGCAGAGCCTTGCCCAGTCGAGCTTTCAGAGGA
>NW_012144190.1:234872-237459 GCF_000956105.1 Propithecus coquereli
GGGGTCTCGCTCTTGCTCAGGCTGGTCTCGAACTCCTGAGCTCAACCAATCCGCCTGACTCGGCCTCCCAGAGAGCTAGGATTACAGGCGTGAGCCACCACACCCGGCCTAATTTTTCTATTTTTAGTTGCCCAGCTAATTTCTTTCCATTTTTAGTAGAGACAGGGTCTCATTCTTACTGAGGCTGGTCTCAAACTCCTGAGCTCAAGCCATCCTCCTGCCTCAGCCTCCCACAGTGCTGGGATTGCAGGCATGAGCCACTGCGCCTGGCCTCAAGCTTCTATTATGTATCAAGAAATAGAACATGCTAGTTTATCTAGAGCTACAGTCCCCAACCCCCAGGGCCATGGACCAGTATCAGTCTGCAGCCTGTTAGGAACAGGGCTGCAGAGCAGGAGGTGAGCAAGCAAAGCTTCATCAGTATTTACAGCCGCTCCCCATCACCGCCTGAGCTCCGCCTACCCCCGTCTGTAGAGACACTGTCTTCCATGAAACCAGTCCCTGGTGTCAAAAGGTTGGGGACCACTGATCTAGAGAGAAAAGTCAGATAACCTCTAAATTAAATACTATGAAGTGAACTATATCCTTTAAAAATTTCCACTGAAGCCCTAACCCCCAATGTGACTATATGTGATTGGAGTTAGGGCTTTAAGGAATTAAGATTAAGTGAGGCTGTAAGGGAGGGAACAATAGAACCGACATCCTTACAAGGACACAGTGAGAAGGCAGGCGTCTGGAGGCCAAGGAGTGAGGCCTCAGAAGAGACTAACAATAACAGCACCTCCAGGCCGTCGGTACCCAGTGGTATTTTGTCATGGCAGCATGAGCCAGGGAACACACCAGACTCCATGCCTCCAGTCTTCCTGCCTTAACATGCTTCTGTAACTCAATCAGAATTTATGCAT
Organism: Propithecus coquereli; assembly: GCF_000956105.1. Lineage (NCBI taxonomy): Eukaryota > Metazoa > Chordata > Mammalia > Primates > Indriidae > Propithecus > Propithecus coquereli. The sequence continues at coordinate 235,778 of NW_012144190.1, forward strand.
TCTGAGCTGGGTATGATGACTCATACCCATAATCCCAGCTACTCAGGAGGCCAAGGCAGGAGAAGTCCTTGAGGCCAGAAGATCGAGACCAGCCTGGGCAACTTAGCAAGACCCCACCTAACAAACAAAAATGAATTCACTGTCCTTTATCCTGTTTTTGTTTATGTCTACTACTGGGAGATAACATAAGCATCATTATAGTGGGATACATTTCTTCATCATAATAAGAGGCAAAAATAAAATTTGTAGAAGGCCATATAGTAAATATCTTAGGCTTTGTGGGCTACGGGGTCTCTATTACTAAACTGTCATCACAGGCCGAAAGCAGTCACAGACAATGTGTAGACAAATGAGTATGGCTATGTTCCAATAAAAATTTACAAGAACAGGCAGTGGTCTGTGTTTCACTCATGGGTCTGTGTTTCACTGGTTTTCTCAGCCCTGTTCTGCCATATTATTTTCAAAGTTGTTTTTGTTTTTAAGGAACAAGATCCTGCTCTGTTGCCCAGGCTGGAGTGCGGTGGCTATTCACAGGCACCATCATGGCACACTGTAGCCTAGAACTCCTGGACTGAAGTGATCTTCCCACCTCAGCCTCCCAGAGTAGCTGGGACTACAGGCTCGTGCCACCATGCCCAGCCTGTTCTGCCATGTGATAAGGGTACAAACGTTTGATGGCAAGTCACTTAATTAAACTACCACCAGACTGATTTTTAAGAAACTGTCCAAACAAGTAGTTCTCAACCATGGGTGACTTTCCCTCCAGGGTACATTTGACAATGTCTGGAGACATTTCCAAGGCTCACAACCAGGGGAGGTCTTCCTAGCAGCTGGTGGGCAGAGGCCAGCCCAAAATGTTAGTATTGCTCAAGCAGGAAAACCCTACTCTAGACACAGACTGTCCACAGGGTCAGCTCAAATCAGTCATTCCCACTCATAGTGATCAGTACTTTATTCTTGGAAATAATGGGGTCGGTCTTGTCTATGGATCTCCCATTAAAACACGAAACAGAAGACATTCTCCATGATATACAGCAAATACCATAAACAGTGGAAGAAAGTGGTATAGACAGAATGATGTAACTTAGAGGCTAAGGGAGTCAAAGAGGTCTCCTGTCACATATCACACTCCAGCACCTGGTGATGTTGATACAAACCCATTTCTCTCTGTTCTGATTTTTCTTCTTCTTCCAGACATGTGTCAAGTGTTTTGGAAATCCATGTGTACTCTGAAAATAAGAACAGTTGGGCTTATTAGAGCGGTATTCCTGAAATATACACCAGGAAGACATCTAAGAGGGTTCACAGTTCAGCTTTGGGGTCTTAGTCTGTTCTTGCTGCTGTAACAAAATACCTGAGACAGAAAGAACAGAAGTTTTCTCACTATTCCGTAAGCTGGAAAGTCTAAGATCAAGGCGCCAGCAGATTTGGTGTCTGGTGGGGGCTGCACTCTGCTTCCAAGATGGTGCCTCTTGCTGCGCCCTCATGTGGCAGAGGGGCAGAAGGGTGCTCCATTCCACCTCTTACAAGGTAGCCAATCACATTCATGAGGGCTCCACCCTATGGCTTCATTACCCCCTAAAGGCTCTACCTCGGGGGACCCATTCAGACCATAGCATAGATCCGAACAGTTAGCCCTGCTGAGCTAGCACAATAGCAACTGTGTACTGCAGTTCTCAAAG
>NW_012144190.1:237509-238798 GCF_000956105.1 Propithecus coquereli
GGAACAAGGCCGAGTTGCTCCTCATCAAGTCGAAAGCTCGCAGGGCTTCCTCCTCATCTTCAAAGTGTTTCAAGAAATAGGCCTTCCTGTCCTGCTCCAGGAAGCCCTCGATCTCCAGGAAGAGGGGCTGTTGCAGCAGGAGCCGGAGCTCCCTCAGGGCCTCGGACCGCGTGGTGACCAGTAACGTGGCCTTGGGTGACATCTTCCTCTTCAGCAGGCTGCCCAGGAGGACGGGCACCGGCTTCTGCTCCTCCCAGTCGCCACAAATGTCTTGGATCAGGGACCCTTCGGGGACTTTCAGCTCTTCAAAACCATCGATGACGAACAGCATCTTCTGTGCTTGGGCGAGGACCTTGGAGACATCACCCTGCCCTTCGGGCCAGTCCTTGGAGATCAGCTCTGCAAAGGTGCACGGGCCCGTGCGGTTGAGCTCCTTGCAGCTGAGGTAGAAGACGCATCTGAACGTCTGACCAACGTGGTTCTCTGTCCAGTCCAGCATCACTTTCCTGGCCAGTGTGGTTTTCCCGACACCTGCGGGGCCATGGAGCACCACCGTGTGTGGTATGGGCTGTGTGGGTGTCTTGGGACGCAAGAACGGTATGAACTTCTGGCTTCTCTGAGTGACATCGTCAAGGAAATGGTCACTGTCTCCCCGCCAGAATTTATTGTTCCAGACCAAAGGTGGTTTCTCCATCGTATTTCTACGTCCCCCCTTTTTACCTGCAGTGACATGCAATGGGAGAGTTGAGATGCCAACGATTCTATGATACTCATCTGAAAAATACTTTGTAAAGTTCCAGAAATAGGGAAAACCACAGAGATGTGATAAGACAGTATGTACCCACCCAGCTTTTCTACATCCAAGTCTTCTTCCATGTCTCCCAGCTTTGGGTCATGTATTCCTTGCTCCAGGGCACCTGCTATAAAATACACACAGACATAAGCCTGACACACAGGGTTACTTGTTCTTCCTACATCAGATGTTGTTGTAGATAAAGAAAGCTTCAAATATTGTTTTGTTAGACATGAGGTCTTGCTGTGTTGTCCAGGCTGGATTTAAACTCCTGGGCTCAAGTGGTCCTCCAGCCTCAACCTCCCGAGTAGCTGGGACTATAAGCGTGCATCACCACGCCCAGCTAATTTTTCTTTCCTTTTTTTTTTTTTTGATTCAGAGCCTTGCTGTTGTCCAGGCTAGAGTGCCGTGGCATCAGCCTAGCTCACAGCAACCTCAAACTCCCAGGCTCAAGCAATCCTCCTGCCTCAGCCTCCTGAGTAGCTAGGACTACAGG
>NW_012144190.1:238848-241827 GCF_000956105.1 Propithecus coquereli
AATACCATATTGTTGTTAATTAAAGATTTAAAGTAAAATAAATAGAAAACATTAATAAAAGGATGCCATCATAGTCGCCTGCCTGGGTGGTCCACGTCTTGGTTTGCATCTGCTTTGACCCACCTTATTCAGACCCATCTCTCAACGCCATCACCATGACGGTGGCCATGAATTCACCGTCGCTTTACCAATATGCTCTTACTCGCCAATTTGAAGAAGTGCGCTCTGGAATATTTCTGTTTTCCATCCAGGTATCCCCCTGACACATGCCTACATTTCCTATAGGCTGAGATTCAAATACACTCCACAGCGGAGGATTGCAAACTTCCAAACTCTCGGCAAAATTTCCTGAAAATGACTTGACGTAATATGACTCTCCCACTAGAATAGTTTACGATGGGAACCATTTCGTTTCTTTGTATTCCGAACACCCAGTGGTAGCCAGGTCAGAAATTCAAATATCGCTCTCATGTTAAAAAACGCAAGAAGCCTGGCCCCGCCTCAGGATCCCCCTTGAAAGATGAGCTTCTACTTACGCCACTTCCTGCAGATGACAGGAGACACGGGTTATATGGTCACAGAGAAACCTCACAGAGGAGTCGCTCAGGAAGCTCTGACTCATGTCCAGACAGCTCAGATTCCTGTTTGAGCTGACCATGGAGCAGAAATCCATCCAGAGGCGAAGAGAGTGACGGTCACACTCAGAACGTCTAGGAAGGAACAGACAAGAGCACTTACTGTATACATATTGCATATAGCAGATCTCTAGGACTAATTCATCTTGTACAACCGAAACCCTGCCCAATAACTGTAGAGTTTGACATTTATCATAAATCTAAGTGAACAACGCTATGTTTTCAGTGACTTGATCCTTTTAAGGCATGTTGGTTTGGGGAACGTTTCAACCCTTCAACATACACTGGTTTGAAAGGATGTCAGAGTAGACTCGTTCAGTACAGTGTCTGCGGTTAACGCTGTCACATACTCAAACTTGCTGAGACGGTAGATCTATTTTGGGGAGAAAACATGAGAGGGAAGGAGAAAACATTTGGAGGTGGTGGATAGGTTTATGGCAGAGAGGGCGGTTACAGTTTCTTAAGATATACTTACTGCCATACTTATCCAGTTATATACCTTAAATGTGTACAGTTTTTCATTTCAATCATTATTCAATAAAATGGTATAAGATTTAGTGACCTACTGCACAGAATGGTAACTATGGTAATGGATTGTATAAAATTGCCAAGAATAGATATTAAGTATTTTCACCACAAAAGAAATGTGAGGTGAGGGATTTGTTAATTAGCTGGGTTATTCCAAAACATAAATGTATCAAAATGTCACATTATGCCCCATAAAGGCATACAATTTCAGTCAATTAAAAATAAAACACAGGCTAGTTTGCAGTGGCTCATTCCTGTAATCCTAGCACTCTGGGAGGCTGAGGCAGGAAGATCACTTGAGGCCAGGAGTTCGAGACCAGCCTGAGCAAGAGCAAGACTCTGTCTCTACAAAAAATAGAAAAACTAGCCAGGCATCGTGGCATGCACCTGTAGTCCCAGCTACTCAAGAGCCTGAGGCAGGAGGATTGTTTGAGCCTAGAAGTTGGAGGTTGCTGTGAGCTATGATTACGCCCCTGCACTCTAGCCCAGGAGACAGAACAAGACTGTCTCAAAATAAGTCAATAACACAAAATTAAGCCTTTAGGTTCTGAGAAAAGAAAAAAGAGTACATATAGAAAAAAACGTAACGAGTCTGGGTAGGGAGGGAAAATACCTCAGATGATAGAACTCTCTAGGCATACCCAGGCCCATCCCCACAGGAGAACTTTAACACTAAAACAAGGTCTGGCAGGGCGTGGTGGCTCACACACATAATCCCAGTGCTTGGGAGGCCAAGACAGGAGGCTCACTTGAGGCCGGGAGTTTGAGACCACCCTGGGCAATACAGTGAGACCCTCATTTCTACAAAAAGTTGAAAATTAGCCAGGCGTGATGGCGTGTGCCTGAAGTCCCAGCTGCTTCAGAGGCTGGGACAGGAGGATCACTTGAGCCCAGGAGTTCAAGGCTGCAGTGAGCTGTGATCCCAACACTTCACTCTATAGCAAAACGCACTTTTTTAAAAGAGTTAAAAAGTGGAAAACCTTTTTAAATGAAAAAGGTAAAACAGGATCCAAAGACCCCATTCCTAATTACAACATCCTGTCTCCTGTATCTTGAATGTTAAGCAGAAAGAAAGTCCAGCGAGAAGGAAATTCCACCCTAAGCCACAGGGACACAGGACACTCTGGCCTGTCCCTAGCAGAGCACGGGCAGAGGCTGACGACGGGAACTAGGAGAGTAAACCGAGTTCTTACCTCTCAAGCTGAGCGTGTGGTTCCGACGCATGATCATTCTCCAGGAATATCCCCTTTGCCACCTGCAGCCAGATTTTCTCCAGGTTTTGACAATGCTTGAGGCAGAAGAAAGAGTACATCATCTCAAATGTATCTGTCACGTGAACAGAAACTTCCTTGAAGGGGGCCATGGCGTCCTTCACCAGCCCCTCGTCCTGAGACTCGTAGAGGCAGTACAGAAACTCCTTCGTGTCCGTCTCCGAGAAGGGTTTATTCTCATTGAGATTTGCTGTGCATTTGAGTAACTCCTCTCTGATCTTCAGCGACACTCGGCAGCCAAAAGTCGTCTCCAGCTCCTGGGCTCTCTTCTCATTCGAGAGGCCGAATAAGAAGTATCCCACTTGGGTCAGGCCGGGATTCTTCAGTCTCTCCTCCTTGGAGAACAGCTTCTGCACGTCCCCGATGTCCCGCGTGTGGCTCTCCCAGTCACCGTCCTCCTCCTCCTCCCTCTCCAGGATGTAGAACGTGGCAGCCAGGAACTGCTGGACGCTGAGGTGGACGAAGGAGTAGCAGCCTTCGCAGTCCCTGCCCTTCCGGAGGACGCCCTTGTCCAGGAAAGGATGCAGGTCGGCCTCCTGCACCCC
>NW_012144190.1:241877-243565 GCF_000956105.1 Propithecus coquereli
TCCTCCCCCTTCTTGTGAAATACTCTTCTCCCTAAACCCCCAGTTGGTTTCGCTACTCTTGACCTATCATCTTTAGATGACTATTCCCTGTGGCTTATTCAAAGGAAACTTCAAAAAAAAAAAAAAAACAATCAAATCATCAACAAAGAAAGAATAAGGAGATGCCGTCTTACATTGCACTAAACTCATAAAGGAACCAATTAGAAACGCTTCTAATTTTTATCTCAAGTCACTCCTTATAAAGCTGGAGCCACTTAAATGTTTCCCAAGATAGTACAGAAGAATGTGCCGCCCTTGTCGGCACCACTCTTGTGTTAGATTTTGTTGCTTTGTACACACTAGTTCTATGGGCAGCCACAGGTGGGCCCCTAATCTGAGACAAGCGCGTGACTTGTCACCTGACATCAGCAGGTAGAGTCAACTGATGTTTGACAGAGCTATTTATTTCCAGTAAATAGCACTATAAGTAAGCCCAAGACATGTTGATTTGGGGAAGAGTTTCAGCAACATACCTCTATGTAATTTTGAGCAGAACTTAAAGTTTTAATCCCTTGAACATGTGTTAGTTTAAAAAGATGTTATATATTGTGAAAAGCGAAAAAATTCAGATACAGAAAGACAAATACTCTACAATCTCGCATGTGTAATCTGAAAAAGTCAGGTACACAGAAGCAGAGGGTAGAATGGTGGTTTCGCCAGGGGTTGGTGGGGGTGGGAGATGGGAGGTGGGCATATGTTGGTCAAAAAATACAAATGTTCAGTTATGAGATGAGTAAGTTCCGGAGACATATTGCATAACATGCTGATTGTACAAATAATTGTATGTATTCATGGGGTACATAGAATTCATGTTTTGATGTGTGTACATTGAAGAATGACTATCAAGCTAGCTAACATCAACTCACATTTTCTGTAGTTATAGTATTTAAAGTCTATTATGTTAGCCATGTTGAAATTGCAATACATTGACTATGACATCATGTTGTACAATAGATCAAGAACTTACTCCTGTCCAAGTGAAACTTTGTACCCTTTGGCCAACATCCCCTTGTTACTCTCAGCCTCTGATAACCACCCCTGTACTCTCTACTTTGAGTTTGATATTAGAGAACAGAATGGTGGTTACCAGAGGCAGAGGGGAGGGGTGGATGGGGAAAGTGGAGATGTTGATCAAAGTACACAAAGTTTCATTTATTTACACAGGAGGAATAAATTCTAGTAACCTGTTGTACAGCACGGTGACCGTAGTTAATAACGTGTTGTATATTTCGAAATGGCTAAGAGTGTATTTTACATGTTCATTGCAAAGAAATAAGTATGTCAGGCAATGGATATATTAGCTTAATTCAATCTTTCCACAGGTACAGGTATGTGTATCCTATCACAAAATACCATATTGTTGTTAATTAAAGATTTAAAGTAAAATAAATAGAAAACATTAATAAAAGGATGCCATCATAGTCGCCTGCCTGGGTGGTCCACGTCTTGGTTTGCATCTGCTTTGACCCACCTTATTCAGACCCATCTCTCAACGCCATCACCATGACGGTGGCCATGAATTCACCGTCGCTTTACCAATATGCTCTTACTCGCCAATTTGAAGAAGTGCGCTCTGGAATATTTCTGTTTTCCATCCAGGTATCCCCCTGACACATGCCTACATTTCCTATAGGCTGAGATTCAAATAC
>NW_012144190.1:247278-251164 GCF_000956105.1 Propithecus coquereli
TATGGGGGAATTCTTTGAATTGTCTTTGCAACTTTTCTGCTAACCTAAAATTATCCCAGAACAAAAAATTTTTAAAAGAATGCTGAAAATATCAAAAAAAAAAACGTAATGGATAAACTAAAATCATGAATATCTGTACAATGCTGTCATAGGCATTAGCCGACATAAGGACACGGGGTGGCAGAGGTCAGGGTAGACAGAAGGGGAGAAACAGAAACACACAGAGTCCACAAACAAGGCTGGTCCTCGCCACCCGCCCAATCAGACATCTAGAAGGTATTCAGAGCGTGCAGAATATTAGGAGTTTCAATAATATTCCTGATGTTTCTAAAACCCTGGGGACTCATTCTTTGTTACAAATGACTGATATATGCTCGGTTCTACTTACCCGGGATTTGAGCCTTTGCCCTCTTAGACAATTCTGTGAGATTCATCTTCTCCAAGATGTTCATGGTCACACTCCTTATCCAATATTTTGGGGATTTCTCCATCAGAATTTCTGCCAGTTTCTTACCGTCGGCCTCTTCTACCTTGGACCATGAGGTCATCCTTAGCTTACCTTGTAGGGGAACATTCTTTAATAGAGATTTGAACCTCCTTAATTCATCTTCGTTCAGCTGCTCCAGAAGGGTTTCCAGGCTAAACTTTGGCTGCAGAGATGCCATAGCGCCCAAGTATGAGACCTAAAGACGGAGGAATCGGGAATGGGGGGAAGAAATTCATGAGCCAGCATCCTTAAATGAAACAGTTTATGTGCCAAGAACAGGCCTGTTCTCACTGCCCCATGAGCAGTAAATTACATAGGCTGAATTAATAGAAAACATGAACAGACCCAGCATAAGTAAGGAGAATGAGTCAGGAATCAGAAATCCCAAGAAAAGCCCAAGACTTGATAGCTTTACTGCTGAATTAACTCTACCAAACAGTTGAAGAACTAAGATCAATTCCTCTTAAACACTTAAGTTGAAGGGGACAGAATATTTCTGAACTCATTTGGCAAGGCCAGCACTACCCTGATACCAAAGCCAAGCAAGAACACTACCCAAAAAAAAAAAGAAAAGACACACACACACACACACACACACACACACACACTCTATAGGCCACTATCTCTGATGAACATAGGTGTAAAATATATATGTATATACCAGTAAGCCAAAGTCAACAGCACATTGAACAGTCATTTACCATAATCAAGTGGGATTTATCCATGAGGTAGAAGGATGGTTCAACCTATACAAGAATCAATGAATGTGATACGCAGAATTAACAGAATGAAGGATGGAAACCATATGATCACCAACAGATGCTTTAAAAGCATTTGACAAAATTGAATATCATTTTGTGATAAAACTCTCAACAAATTAGGTATAAAAGGAATGTACCTCAACACAATAAAGACCATACATGTGACAAGTCCTCAGCTAGCATAATAGTCCATGGTGAAAAACTAAAAGCTTTTCTGTAAAGATCAGCAACAAAACAAGGATGCCCTCTCACCACTTCTATTCAACATAAAAGTCCTAATTGTCAGAGAAATGAAGCAAGAGAAAGAAATAAAAAGCATCCAAATCACACAGAAGTGTCTGTTTGCAGACATGATCTTATTAATATACATAGAAAACACAAAGGACTCCCCAAAAAACTGTCAGAATGAATGACTTCAGTAAAGTTTCAGGACACCAGAAACACACAAGTCAGTAGGTTTTCTATACACTTACTGAACTACCCAAAAAAGAAAACAATCCCATTTATAATAGCATCGGAAATAAAAAAAAACTTAGCAATAAATTTAACCAAAGAGTTCAATGATCTACACACAGAAATCTAAGACATCGCTGAAAGAAATTGAAGCTGCAAATGAAAAGATATACTGTATTAACAGATTGAAGAAGTTTGTTAAGATGTCCATACTCTCCAAAGTGATCTGCAAATGCAATGCAATCCCTAATAAAATTCCAATAACATTCCTCACGGAAATAGGAAAACCACTCAGAGTTTATGTGGAACCACAGAAGACCCCAAATAGCCAAAGTAATCCAGGGCAAAAACAAAAGTGGAAGGTATCATACTACTCGATCTCAAATCTTCTACAAGCTATAGTAATAAAAACAGTATGGTACTGGTATGAAAACAGACTAATGCAACAGAATAGAGAACCCAGAAATAAACCTACAAATTTACAGTCAACTAATAGTCAACAAGAACATCAAGAAGACACCATGGGGAAATGGTCTCGTCAATAAATGGTGCTGGGAAAACCGGATATTCGCAAGCGAGAGAATAAAGTTGGACCCTCCTCTTACACCATATACAAAAATCAACCCAAAATGGATTAAAGACCTAAACTACAAAACTCCTAGAAGGAAACATAAAGAAGCTCCTTGACATTGGTCTTGGCAATGATTTTTTTGGATATACACCAAAGGCACAGGCAACAAAAGCAAAAATAGACAAGAGGGATATCAAACTAAACAATTCTGTTCAAGGGAAAACAGAGTAAAGAGACCTACAGGATAGGAGAAAATACTTGCAAACCATGCATCTGATAAGGGGTTAATATTCAAAATATGTAAGGAATTCACATAACTCAACGGTAAGAAAATAACCAGATTTTTTAAATGGGCAAAAGTCTTGAATGGGCATTTCTCAAAAGACACAAATGGCCAAGAGGTATAATGAAAAACTTCTTAACATCAGTAATCATCAGGAAATGCAAATCAAAAACCACAATGAACTATTATCTCACACCTGTTAGGATTGCTATTACTAGAAGGATGAGCAATTATGAGTGTTGGTGAGAATAGGAGTAATAGAAACTTTGGACATGTTGGTGGGAATGTAAATTAGTACAGCCATGATGGGAAATGGCATGGTAGTTCCTCAAAAAATCAAGAATAGGACTGCCATGTGATCTAGCAATCCCATTGCTGGTATATATATCTAAAAAAGATGAAATCACTACGTTTAAGAGATATCTGCTCTCCCACATTTAATGCAACTCTGTTCACAACAGCCAAGATAATGGAATCAACCTCAGTGTCCATCAACAGATGGAGATAAAGAAAATGTAGTATACACACACAATGGAATACCATTCAGACATACAAAAAAGGAGGAAATCCAGTCATTTGGGACAATACGAATAAGTCTGGAGAACGTTATGTTAAGAGAAATAAGCCAGGAACAAAAACAATATACTGCATGATCTCACTTATATGTGAAATCTCACTAATATGTGGAATCAAACTCATAGAAGTAGGAGTAGCATGGTGGTTACCAGGGCTGGAGACAGGGGTGGAGGATTGGAGAAATGTTGGTCAAGGATACAAAATGCAGTTAGACAGGAATAAGCTTTGGAAATCTATTGCACAGCAAGGTGATTATGCTCAATAATATACTGTATACTTCCAAATTGCTACTTAGTATATTGTACAGTATATCCAAATTGGTACGAGTAAATCTCAAATGTTTCACTGGGCGCTGTGGCTCACACCTATAATCCTAGCACTCTGAGAGGCCAAGACATGAAGACTGCTTACGAGCAGGAGTTTGACACCAGCCTAAGGAAGAGTGAGACCCTGTCTCTACTAAAAATAGAAAAAAAAAAAAAAAGTGGCTCACATGTTCTCATAGCAAAATAGGTACGTGAAGCAACCAGACATGTTAATTACCTTGATCTAATCATTCTATAATGTGTACAGATGTCACATTGTGCCCTATAGATCTATGCAGGTATTTGTCAATTAAACATAAATTAAAAAAAAAAAATCAAAACCTTAAGACTTCCAAAAGCAAATACAACTTAGGCCTTCCCCAAGTTCAGACACTCTGCTACTGGCCTTAAAGAAGCCACCCATCAAAAGTTTTACAGCTGCCAAAAACA
>NW_012144190.1:252261-253863 GCF_000956105.1 Propithecus coquereli
CACAGCTGCTAAAGTTGAAGCCAAGACTACAATCAAGTGAGTTTTATTCAAGAACCTGCCCTCTCAAACACTGAAGACACTGCCTCAGCCAAAGGTTTCTTTTAAAAAATCTTTACAGGCCCGGCGAGGTGGCTCACGCCTGTAATCCCAGCACTCCAGGAGACTGAGGTGGGAGGATCATTTGAGGTCAGGAGGTCGAGTCCAGCCTGAGCAAGAGCGAGACCCCGTCTCTAGTAAAAATAGAAAAAATTAGCCAGGCATAGTGGCACATGTCTGTAGTCCCAGCTACTCAGGAGACTGAGGCAGAAGGATTGCTTGAGCCCAGGAGTTTGAGGTTGCAATGACCTATGAGGATGCCACTGCACTCTACCTGGGGTGACAAAGTGAGACATTGTCTCAAAAAAAAAAAAAAAAGAAGAAGAAACTATGGACACAGTCACCACCAGCTTGTCTCATCACATCTGTACTCATAAAGGGAAAACACAGCTCAGAAACCTCAAAAACCCTTCTCGAAGTCCCACACCAACCATTAAGGCTTGGAAAGGTCTACGGTAGAGACCCGACAAAACGACTGCTGCTCAGAGAGGTAGGTGCAAGAACCGGTACTCACCTCCTCTGGGTCAAGACTGGCCCAGCCCGTGGATATTCTGTGCAAAGGAAATGAACAGTCAGGAGGTTCTCCTACCGGCCCAAGCTCTGTGACTGACTCCTGGAACGCTGGGTGGGGAAGGAAGCCTTTTCTCCCCCTGCGGCGCCTCCCCGCCCTGGCTGCAACGCCCCACTCGATTAACAGCAGGTGACTCACCCTCAGTGATGCTAATGTAACTGGTCCAGCGTGGGCTCTGGGGGTCAGGACCTTTAGAAACTCCCCAGGTGCGTGTAGTGAGCACATCCACTGGGTCAGGTGTGACACTGTGATATAACAGGAAATATACATTTTGGGTTTTGCAGGACACCTGGCTCACAGCCCAAAAACTCTTGTAATTTCCTATGTCACTAGAGCAATAGGAGTATATTTTGTTAAAATATTTGGCCTCTAATTCTTAGTTCCTGAAACCCCACCCGAGAGCAGTACTGGAGAGATAAAGGTGAAAGAGGTGTCTTTTGTTATTCATAACCCGGCCCTTTCAACCACGCCTGAGTTTATGTTACCAGGTGATTTTTGGGAAGCCCCTAGATAAGCACCCAAGGTTGTCTGGCAGGGAGGCTGGTGCCAAGGAAACCAACCTGGGATTAAAGGTTTGGAACTTTCAGCCCCAGCCCCCACCTGACCTTGGGAGGGGAGAGGGGCTGAAGGTCAAGTTGATCACCAACCTCCAGTTATGTAATCTTTTTTTTTTTTTTGGTGACAGAGTCTCACTCTGTTGCCCAATCTAGAAGGCAGTGGTGTCATCATGGCTCACTGCAACCTCAAACCCCTGGGCTCAGGTGATCCTCTCGAGTAGCTAGGACTGTAGATGCACACCACCACACCTGGCTAATGTTTTTTTTAAATAATATTTTGTAGAGATGGGGTCTCGCTATGTTGCTCAGGCTGGTCTCAAACACCTGGCCTCAAGCGATCTTTGTGCCTTGGCCTCCCAAAGTGCTGGGAATCCTAGC
>NW_012144190.1:253958-257875 GCF_000956105.1 Propithecus coquereli
CCCGGCCGAGCTATGTAATCTAATCAAGCTCTACTCCCTATGGAAGCTGCCCTAAAAATCCAAAAGGACAGGTTTGGAGGAGCTTCCTGCTTGGTGAAGAACACACCCCCGTGCCAGGAGGGTGGAGCACCCAACTCCACAGAGATAGAACCCCTGCGCGTGCGCGGGGCACTCCCGAACCTCGCCCTATGTATTCCTTCCTCTGGCTTCTCATCTATAACCTTTAAAATACCCTTTGTGGGCCGGGCGCGGTGGCTCAGGCCTGTAATCCCAGCACTCTGGGAGGCTGAGGCAGGAGCATCGCTTGAGGTCAGAAGTTCCAGACCAGCCTGAGCAAGAGTGAGACCCCCCCACACACACCCCATCTCTACTAAAAATAGAAAAAATTAGCCAGGCATGGTGGTGTTCACCTGTAGTCCCAACTACTCGGGAGGCTGAGGCAGGAGGATTGGTGGACTCAGGAATTTGAGGTTGCTGTGAGCTAGGCTGACGCCAGGGCACTCTAGCCTCGGCAACAGAACAAGAGTCTGTCGCAAAAACACAAAAATAAATTGATTAATTAAATAAAATACCCTTTGTAACAATGGGTGAGTGTAAGTAATGTATTTCCCGAAGTTCTGTAAGCCGCTCTAGAAACCTCCAAGTTGTAGGCAGTTGGTCAGAAGTAAAGGTCACAACCTGGGACTTGTGATTGGCCTCTGAAGTGGGGGGATGTGACAAAAATTCTCTGCTTGGCCAAACTTTTGTCATTCCCCTGAGGCTTCTCCTAGCCCCATGTTGCACTTGTTTGAATTATAAAATCCAATCTTAGGAAGTACCCCCGCCCTCACTGTCTAACCTTGTTCCTCATCCGCCACCATCCCAGGCGACGTCTGGCCACCTCAGCCTGCCTTCGGCAAGAATCTCCCTTTTCCATGATATTTCTTCTCATTTTTCATCCACCGATCCGCCACCCTGCTCCTTGGCTATACATTCCCACATGCCCGTGCTGTATTCCCGTGAGGCTTAAAGAATTCTCCCTCCTCAACTTCCATCCAAACCTCCTATAAAACCACCACTCTCCCCTTCCTAGGGGTGTATTAGGCACCGTAGCCTTTGCCGGCCTAACTCCTGTCCTCAACCCGGCATCCACGTCACTCACGGTACTGCTGCTTTCACGGCGGAATTCTGACGAAGATGGCTGTGGATTTTTAAAGTGGTTATGCGGACGCACTAAATGATTTGGAACAATATTTGAAGCTGCCGCACTTTTTATGGAGGTTAAGACAATCCCGGTCTCCCAGGTGATCTGCGTGGAATAATGTCTGGCATAAAATGAAATATCAGTGAGGGCTGGCTGTTCAGTTATTTCGGATTTTGGAGAAGAGCGGCCCCCCCGTGAAGTTGGAAGGAGGCTACACAGTCCATCCAAAGTAATGGGCGGCAGAGCGACTCTGTAAGGTCCAGGACGTGGATAAGTTTAAGGACAGACTGGACCCAAAGAAAGCATCTCTTTAGGTTCACAATTGTTGCCATGAACAGAATGAGTGCTAACAATACGTTGGGAACGCAGACAGGGAAGGAAAGGAAACTAATCACTATCCCACTGCCTCTCCATCAATGCCTGTTCTGGACGGCTCGCACCCGCGGGGATCACAGATGAGATCATTCTCATCGCCATTGCCCCACTCTGTCTGCACGGGGACGGAAGCGCAGCACGACCGGGCAGGGCCGTGAGCTCAAACAGCATCTCCCAGCGGCGCTCAGCTTGGCAGCTCTCCCTGTCCTGCTCCTCGGCCCTTGCCTTATAGAGGAAGATCAGAACGCTGGTGTGGGGCTGGGGACAGCAAACGGGGATCGCCTCGGACTGACTTCAGCTGGAAGTTCAACGGTGAATGACCAACCGTGGTGGCAGGGACTTCTGCAGCCCCACCGCGAGGTGAGAGAGGGTGGAAGGATGGGCAGCACCGCCCCCCTCCGCCTGGGGAGCGGGGCCCCCCACAACTTCCTGCAGGTCTGTCTCACTGGCGAGGACTCCGCTCTGCACAAGAGCAGTGCGGCTGAGGCCAGAGGGCCGGTTTGGGCAGAGGATCATGAACGTGGTTCTTCCCGCCCTGCTCTGCCCTGGTGAGTGTTGCAGAGAAGTGTCAGGGACAAACAGAAGAATGTAGGGGCAGGCCAGGCAGTTCCAGGGGGCTGGACTGTTCTCACTGGTACTTTCTTCTAGGGCTGTGTCTGTGCCGGAAAACTCAGAAACTCAGGCACAGGAGGGTGAGTATTCCTTTTTCTTTCTTTTTTTTTTTTGAGACAGAGTCTCACCCTGTTGCCCCAGTAGAGTGCAGTGGTGTCATCATAGCTCACAGCAACCTCCAACTCCTGGGCTCTAGCGATCCTCCTGCCTCAGCCTCCCAAGTACCTGGGACTACAGGCGTGTGTCACCATACCCAGCTAATTTTTTCTATTAGAGACGGGGGTCTCGCTCTTGCTCAGTCTGGTCTCAAACTCCTGACCTCAAGCGATCCTCCCTCCTCAGCCTCCCAGAGTGCTAGGACTACAGGTGTGAGCCAAGTATTCCTTCTAAAGTTCCTGAAGTTAATCTGGGCACAGTGGTGTGGGCCTGTAGTTGGGAGGATCACTTGAGCCCAGGAGTTCGGGGCTACCGTATGCTGTGGTTGCACGTGTGAATAGCCACTGCACTCCAGCCTGGGCAACATGGCCACACCTAGTCTCTCAAAAAAAGAAAAAAATCCTGAAATCCCTTCTGTTGGTTTAAGCCAGATACCAGCTCTCTTGGCAGCTTAAAAGTGGGGACTCGGGATTTAGAGTGTTTAGAGCAGTGGTTTTAAGAGGGGAGGAAGTAGAAGGATGGTGTGAGCACTAGATATACCTGTAAGCCCATTACCTGTTCGAACCCTTCTCCCAGGAAACCTCTCCTGACCTCACATCACAGCCCTGCCTGGCTCCATGATTCCATCTAAGGACCAGGTGACCATCCTGTGCCGGGGCCCCCGAAGCTGAAGCGTAGAGGACACGGCACGGGAGAAGCCCTGAGCCCTCGAACAGAAAGGAGCCGCTGGTGCGTGGGGAGATGAACACATGGAATATCTCACAGATGCTGCCAGGCAGCGTGGCTGTACCACTGTTCCTAGCAGAGCAGACGCCACCGGTCTGAGCCCAGCACCCCCCAGCAGCTGGTGATGACCTGTGAGTGGACCTAGAGGCAGCAGATCCAGGACTGTCCTCTGAAGAGGGAAGAGCCAGGCTTTGGGGACAGGAAGGATTCAGGGATGGAGCACCCTCTGTTTGTCCCCCAGGACAAGAGGGGGTAAAAACCAGAGCCCTGTCAGCTCCCAGAACAAAAAGGGACAGAGAGTGTACACAGCCCTCCCCTTGGTCACCAAACTTCCTTCTTCCCGAGGAGCTTACGACAAACCCTCCCTCTCAGTCACGCCTGGTGTGAGAATGTGAAGTTGCGATGTTTCTCAAAACTCAAATTTGGTGCATTTATTCTCACCAAAGAAGATGGATTTCACACCACCAAGAATCAAAGCTCCACGCCCCAGGGGAGGGGACGCCAGACTGTCCTCCTCATGGACCACATCACCTCCGAACAGGGGGGACCTACAGGTGCTTCGGTGTCATGAGCGCCCCGATGTGTGGTCTCTGCCCAGTGCCCACAGGAGCTGGAGGTCAAAGGTGAGGAAACCCCACCCCACCCCATGTTCCCTCCTGGGTACTGAGGCTGCCCCATTAGTGACTGTGGCAGGGAGGACTCTCTGCTTCCAGGTGAAGCCCTGAGGGGCTCCCGCCCCCCACCGGTGAAGGAGCTCTGCCCCCAGCGTGGGTCCTTGGGAATACCCAGGTCGTCCACAGACAGCCGAAAGAAGGAAAACCACTCTCATATTATCCCCATTTGCAGAATTTCCTGGCAGTCCCAC
>NW_012144190.1:272270-272989 GCF_000956105.1 Propithecus coquereli
GATCTTCACCTCACCCCTGAATCCCAGAAGCAGGTTTTCTGGCTTAATATCCCTGTGAATCACTTTCTTGTCATGGCAGTAAGCCAAGGCATCTGCCAACTCCTCTATTATCTGTGTGAGCAAAGAAAGGCAATCTGGAAGTGAAGCCTGTCACAATTTCCCTACAAGGTAGAATACCCCTCATGAATTTTGTGATTGTAGTAGCATCTTTTATTTTTTGCTTTTCAACTCCATTATCTCCTTTTTAATAGCATTATGATCATTGGTGAGGAAGGATTTCCTCTCTCCCATTTTTTTGGTGTTATAGGATGGACAGATCTTCCTTGTTGCCCTAGCACAGCAAGTAGCCACACAGCCCACACTGAGCTATTTAGATGATCTCCCACCGGACTGTGAGGACTGAGGAAATGATACAGAAACAGGAGGAAAGATAGAAGATCATTCATTTTGACAGAGCAAGCTGACTTGATCATTGCTGCTGGAAGATCACTGCTCTGGCTCCCTTTCTAGAAATCTCTTGGTACCTATTTCTAAGCCAGTTCTATCCATTTATTTGGCGAACTCCTTCACAGCCTTTTGGTATGTTTCTTTGCTTTAGGTAGATTCCGTTGCTTACAACCAAAGAATCCAAACTTATACACAGTACTTATTAATGTTCTAGAGATACACTGAAGGTAATCGGGGTACCCAAATGTGAAGCTGTAGGATGTTTGTGTCAT
>NW_012144190.1:273039-276894 GCF_000956105.1 Propithecus coquereli
CTAGTGTAAATCATGTCAGAGTTTTCATTACGTAAACATATATCACCTGCTAGTCAGTGTTGTGGCCCTAGTGATTTTTCTCTTTATCTGTCTTCCCAAAATGTGCCCAGTGATGTGAGTTTATCAAGAACCTAACATGTATCAATTGCAGGGTTCATATGTATGAACCAGTTAATTAGGAATTTTCAAGTGTTTAATTGAAATATTGACTCCAAAAAACTAAGGATGAAGCTAGAAAGCATAAAGATGTAAGCACTGAAGGTGCAGGTTGAAAGGCATGAGCCAGTGCCTTAACTTATCTGCAACAGTGTGAGCTGTTCATCTGAGAGCTGAGTGGCTAAATTATTTAAGTAGTGGGTCTGGTTATAATAGAAACCAGTCCTGTGTCTGCTGGACATTTCCCAACGATAGGAGCCTGTGGAATATACCGGCGAGAGTAACATTAACAAGGCGAACTCCATACGAAGTGTTTTCAGTCAAGAGAAACATTGGTGAAAACAATGGCTGCATTGAGCAGAAAACATATTTGAGCTCACAGCTGAGGATTCTGGATCTTTACTCCAGTACAGTCAGCTTATCACAATAAATGCAGGGAGCAGCTGCCACATAAAACTGTGGCAGGAGGTTATAGAAGATGGTTGGAAGGGGACTCCCCAAATTGCTGCGAAGTGTGACTTCAGAAGAGGTGATGTATCTATTACAGGGGTGACATATTCTGATGCAAGCAGACTATGACACAACACTGAAGTGCTAGTGGATTCATTTGCGAACTGAGTGGCGTTGATGTGCAGGAAAACATTTCAGAAACAGCAGCATGTTGAATGTCAGTACAAAGAGAGTGGACCCTTGTGTTGATGACAGTCCTGTTTTACACGTGGGGAATAGTTGAGTCAAAGAGCCACTGTGATAGGTGACAGGTTATGTACCCTTCAGGGCATTTATCTGCAAGAAAGTAGGCAGTAGTTTTCAAGGAGCGGGAAGTCACCATCTCCAGGGCAGGAGGGCATAATCTCGGGCAACTCTCATGGAAAGAGTTTCCACAAGAAACTAAGATTCAACATAGTCACACACTCACACAACTATGAAGACCAGATAACAGAGGAGTTGGCAGATGCCTTGGCTTACTGCCATGACAAGAAAGTGATTCACAGGGATATTAAGCCAGAAAACCGGCTGCTGGGATTCAGGGGTGAGGTGAAGATCGCAGATTTTGGCTGTTCTGTGCCCACTCCCTCTCTGAGGTAGGTCGGGGGGTGGTGGTGGTGGTGGTGGTGGTCGCGGCGGCGGCAGCGGCGGCATGGGCCCTGAGTACTAGTTAGGAATGCAAAATTATTCAACTTTTATTAATTATCATTGTGCATTTTAGAAGAAACAAGACAGAGAACATAGCAAAGCCAGGAGAGCTCCCTAAACAAACAGCAAGGAACAGAGGCAGACAGGGCTCAGGGAGGTAGCATACTCTGCGAATGGGCTTGGACCCACGGGTGCTTCGGGATCCGGGACAGGGGCAGCCGCTCCTGGGGATTGTATCTGAGAAGCCTGGAGATCAAGTCCTGGGCTCCCAAAGGCATTGATAGGGGGAACCTCACATCTACCTGTTGAAGCCAGGAAAGAAGAAAGAGAAGTTTGGTTAGTTTCTTTGGTCAATATTCTTCCCGTTTTTGTTTTTGTTTTTCCAGCCCCTTCAAGGTACTCTGGACCTTAGTAGACAACCTTGTGTATGTGCCCTGGTCCCCACAGGCCCAGCAGCCAACCAGCTCCTCCACGAATGCCCAAAGTGTAACCATCCCACCTTGAGGATGCGTCTGTAGGTCTCATCGTGGGAGGCGCTCTCAAAGGGTGGATTTCCCACCAGCAGCTCGTAGCAGAGCACCCCCATGCACCACAGATCCACTTTCGCAGCATATGTTCTCCCCTCGATCATTTCTGGAGGCAAGTAGTCCAGTGTTCCACACCTTGCCTTTCTCCTAGAGGAAGGCAGAGAAGGGAACACTGAGCGGAAACCCAAACTGAGGGAAATCCTCCTTCCCAGCTTCCAGTGAGATGGGAGACCTTAGGACATCCTGGACAGTCCTCTCCTGATCACAGGGGTTTGGAGATAGACTTTTTTTTTTTTTTGTTGCCCGGGCTAGAGTGCCGTGGCATCAGCCTAGCTCACAGAGACGGAGTCTCGCTCTTGCTCAGGCTGGTCTTGAACTCGACCTTGAGAGATCCTCCTGCCTCGGCCTCCCAGAGTGCCAGGATTACAGGTGTGAGCCACCGTGCCCGGCCTCTCATCACAGAATGTTATTCTTCTTTTGATTTGTGTCAACCACTTAAAAATGGAAAGTCCATCCTTAGCTCGTGGGCTGTACGAGAACAGGCGGCGGCCGGGTCGAGTCTGAAGGCCAGGATTTGCTGATTCCCTACTCTAGGTTGATACAAATGCCCCATTTCCTTTCTCATCCAGGACATTGAGCAAGTAGACAAGGTGGTCAAAGCTCATTTCTCTTTCCAAAGAAACAGGGTCAACAATTCCATTGCTGTGAGCCGGGGCCAGGGTTTGTGGGAGCCTGCAGGAACCGGGCAGAGCTGGAGGTGTCGCATAAAGCCAAACCGCTTCCTTTTGGCGGCTCCGCCTCACGCCCCGAGCCTCCAGGAGGAACAGCGCGACACCTTGACTGGCGTCTGAGTAGCAGCTCTTCTTCTCACCCTCACCGTCCTCCTCCTCCTCTTCATCCTCCACCAGCACAAAGCCCAGGCCGGCATGTCCTTGAGAGGGCAGGGAGACCCCACGCAGAGACCCTGGTGGTGCAAACCAAACAGGGGAAATGGGGACGGGGCATTTGCTGAGGGTGGGGTTGGGGTGAGGGGGGGTACCGAGGCGTGGGTGGCTGTGCTGGCTGATCCTGTGACCACGAGCCTTCCTGAGCCTCAGCTCCTGTCTGCAAAATCAGAGGACGGGGCTGGCATCCTGACATGGCACAGAGGGAACAAGTGCCTTGGCCTCTTATAAGCAAGCAAACCCCGTCATGACCCCATCTAAACCTAATTACCTCCCAAAGGCTCCACCTCCAAATGCCAACCCATTAGGGTTAGGGTTTCGGCACATGAATTTTCGGGGGACAAAAACACGTGGTGTATAACAACCTCCTCCTCCTTCCAGATGTTGCCAGGAAAGAGGGGCAGCCAGAGGCTGGATTGGTAAGAAGTCCCTCCTCTGTCCCAGCCCCAAGGATCCCTTAGTCCTCTGATCACACCACCATTTCATCACCTCCCTTCCCTCCCCAGGCCTCTGCAGCTACAGGACCACAGCAGGTCACCTACTCCCAGCTGGCCTTTGATGCTGTCACCCAGGGGAGAGCTGTGACCCCTTCCTCAGTGCCTGAGCGAACCCAGACCAGCAAGTACACAACACTTGCCCTAAGTCATGTGCCATCGCAAAGCTATCATTTGGGCAGTAGAGCTTTCAGCTGCCTGCTAGATGGGCCGTCCTCTGGAATCACTGCTTCTAAATCTCAGGTGGACAGGGGCACCGAGAGGACCCTGCTGCCCACCTGAATCTGGAGGCCTCAAGAATGTGGCTCCCATCTGTAATCCTAGCACTCTGGGAGACCGAGGCAGGAGGTTTGCTTGAGCCCAGGGGTTCAAGACCAGCCTGGGCAAGAGTGAGACCCCATCTGTACTAAAAATAGAAAAATTAGCCGGGCATGGTGGCACATGGCTGGCTACAGTCTCAACTACCCATTGGGAGACTGAGGCAGGAGGATCACTGAGCCGAGGAGTTTGATGTTGCAGTGAGCTAGGATGAGGCCACTGCACTCTAGAGCCCAGGTGACAGAATGGGACTCTGTCTCAAAAAAAAAAAAAAAAAAA
>NW_012144190.1:281331-282737 GCF_000956105.1 Propithecus coquereli
GACAGCCACAAACAGACCCCTCACCAGCCCACAGTAAACTCATAGACCCAGGGCCTCCAGCACCCCCTCACCGTGGCTGTTCGCTGCTCATCGAATTTCTGGTTTTTCTGCAGCTCCTTGTAGAGCTCACCCTTTGGAGCATATTCCAGAATCAGGTATATCCGGCGAGCATCATGGAAGTAATTGTACAGCCTTACGATATTGGGGTGTCTGAAGGAAGGATGGAAGAAGGGTCACAGTTTTCCCTGAGGCCCAACACATGATGCTATCATCAGTGATTGGTCACACAGTGGCAGTTGTGCTGGGACCAAAATAATAACAGCTCAGTCTGGGAGTGAGTGAAGGGAGAACAGGGGACAGGCATCAAGATTTGGTGCCTGCCACACAGAGGGAGATTTACGTGGCGTAACTGGAATGAACAGAGAAAAATCTTAATGATAGAAGCAAAGGGCTTTCTTGGGGGTAGCATGGGGGGGCGTGTAGAATTTGACGCTAACAAATGCTGGGTTCGGACGTCAGAGATGGAAGAGGAAACCAGGAGAACGAGTAAAGACCCAGTGCGCGAGTCTCATGCCGAGGCTGTCCTTACTGTAGATGCCACTGGATTCTAATTTCCCTGCGTAGCTGGTGCTCCAGTCCTTCCTTCTCTATCTGGGACTTGAAAAGAACCTTCAGGGCCACAGTAAAATGGTTTTCCTTGAGGCGAGCCAGGTACACATTCCCAAATTTCCCCTTGCCCAGAGGAGGCCCGATTTCAAAGTCATCGATTGTGAAGAGCCGCCTAACGAGAGAATAGAGCCTCAGCTCGGGAGGTGGGGCGGGAGGAAGAAAAGTCAGGATCCCGAATGCTCCTCTTCCTCTTTCACTCTCTCCTCCCTCTGCCGCCTGCCCTTCTCCCGGGCCCAGCCTGGGTGTGTCGTCGTCGTCGGTCCAACGGGCCAAGGAGCCCGCACTCTATCCTCACGCCCGGCTCGGTGTTCATCCGCGGATCCCACTCCCTCCTCACGCCCAGCTCCGTGTTCATCCGCAGTTCCACCTCCCTCCTCGCGCCCGGCTCGGTCTTCGTCCCGGAGTCCCACCTCCCTCCTTGCGCCCGGCTCGGTGTTCGCCCCGCGGTCCCACCTCCCTCCTGACGCCCGGCTCGGTGTTCGTCCCCCGGTCCCACCTCCCTCCTCACGCCCGGCTCGGTGTTCGTCCCCCGGTCCCACCTCCCTCCTCACGCCCGGCTCGGTGTTCGTCCCCCGGTCCCACCGCCGCCCTTCTCCACCGTGAGCGGAAGGCACGCACCTGGCCGGGCTGCTGGGCCGCGAGGTTGCCGGGCCTTCTGCACCTACGGAAAGGAAGGGAGGAAGATGGGGACGGGGACAGAAGGGGAGGGCGGAGAGGGACAGATGTCCACACGTTCT
>NW_012144190.1:291592-293044 GCF_000956105.1 Propithecus coquereli
GGATCTAAAGTTCTTCTGACGAAACTAGAACTTGTTCACATGGCAAAGTTTAGTTGCCCTGATAGGTAACCTAATTAGGCCTGTGGATCAAAGTTTTGGGTAAAGCAGTTTCCATGGCAGTTTGATTTTTTTTTTAAAAAAAAACCTCTTTACCCTTTTTTTTTTCCTTTAGTTCAAAATGAGTTTTTCAATGTTTGTATTTTAGCTAGAACTGACTGCAGGATCTCCAGATAGCCTTTTAATTGTAAATACCATAATCAATGAGTTTTCTTAACATCAATAGAAAAAGTTAGCAGGTTTTAGAGTAGCCAGAAAAGAGAGAGGAATAGGTTGAGACATTTTAACTCTATAGTGGTAGGTCGACCATTTGAGCTCTGAATTTTCCTTGATGTAATTTGCTCTTTCATAAAAACCTGTGCACAAGAATTAGCTATAACCAGCTGGAGCCCTAGAAAAACCTGGCATGTCTTTGAATCTTTTCATTTACACAAATACTTGTAAGTAGAGGTGCCACAAACCAACTGGGGTGCCCAACGGGGGTCATTCTCCTCGTCTTTTCTCATTTTTAAAGGATTTCCCATTTTTCTTTAAAAGAAGCAACCAAACTGTAATACAGGGTTTGGTTTCGTGGATCAGAGTGTGCTGATTGTGGGTGGGTCTCCTCAATGTGTCAACACTGAGTCGGTCCCACCCTCTTCTGTGTCTCAGTTTCTCTCTTGAGGGTCTAATACCTCTGAAAGGGCTCAAAAGGCCAAGTGATCAGCTCTTACATGTGTTTCCTGGACGAGCCTTCTTTTAATTAATTTGTTGTTCCCTACAGGGCCACTCTCACCTCGGGGAATCGCCCCAGGCAACTCCCACTCAAGACCCCGGGCACCCAGGGCTGCCAAGGTTGGGAGGAGACTAAGATGCCCCTTCCCTTCGGAGCTGAGGAACTCAGTCTCTCATTTATCTACAAATAAGACAGTCCCGTTTCCTCTTTCAAAAATGCACAGAAAAGCCAATTGAGATTAGTTCTAGGATAAAAAGACAATGGAGAAGACCCTTTAGAATGCACCTCCAAATCTAAGTTAAGATCCCAAACAATTCCTTGGAAAAGAACCAACTCAGAGCAAACCAAGACCATCAACCAAAAACGGGAGGTCCGGAGCTCAGGAGGACTTACTGGTTCCGCCAAAGGAGAAGGTCGGAGTCAGAGACCCCAAAAGCTGGCCGTGTCGGTATCTGGCACCGAGCTCAGGCTACTCCTGCGGCTGTCCTGAGTCTTCTCTGAGCCCCACGTCTGGGCTCCAATCTTGTCAATGGGAAAAAAAAAAAGCCAAACTGTAAAATAATTTTAAAGAGATTTACTCTGAGCCATATTTGAGGACCATGACCCGAGGCCAAGCTAAAGAAATCTTGAGCAAGTAGACTCCATGTGGCTGGGTTACAGTTTGGTTTTATACATTTCAG
>NW_012144190.1:293094-295168 GCF_000956105.1 Propithecus coquereli
AGGTCCACTTTCTAATCCCTGGAACCTGTGATTGTGACTTTATTTAGAAAAAGGGTCTTTGCAGATGTAGTTAAGGATCTTGAGATGAGGGGATCTGTGGGGGCTGGGCCTAGGAGAAAGGATGGGTGGATGGATGGATGGATGGATGGAAAGAGCGAGAGCAAGGTGAATGAAGGGTCAGGCAAAAATGCCCACCCGAAGCTGACCTGAACGGAAGTTGTTAAAGAAATTACCAAATGGCCCTGACCCTTTGCATGTGTCCTTGGAAATAAATATGGGGAGGAACTTAGCAGAGGAGGCCATTTTCTCCTTTAGGTTTTAGTCTCTCCCCTTGTCTCTAAACACCATGTGGTTCTGGTAATCATTCATTCCTTCACTACCGAGCTCAGGAGCAAAAAAGTAGCCACAACAGGGATCATCTTGATTATCAGGGTGCACCCTAATTCCCATGTCAGGTGTCTTGGTGAGTGACAGAAGACAAGACACACAGATGAGAAGGCAATGTGCAGGTGGAGGCAGAAATTGCAGTGATGTGGCCACAAGCCAAGGAAGCTGGCAAACACCAGGCACTAGAAGGGGCAAAGAACAGAATCTCCCCTGGAGCCTCTGGAAGGAGTGTGGACCTTGGTTTCTGTTGTTTTAACCAGCCAAGTATGTGGTGATTTCTTACAGCAGCCCTAGGAACCTAATACGTTTGGTAAATGTCACCAAACCCCACATATGGGACCTATCTGATGATACCCGATTGTTAAGGTACCATAGGTGCTCTGACCCTGGGAAGCAGGAAGCCTGTAGCAGCCTCTCCAATGTAGTAATCATGGGTTTTCCAGTTCCCTATAAATTGTCGTAGAAGCATTTCCAGTGCACAATAAGAAAATTATTTAACCAGTGCTTTAACTATTTTGCTTTTAAACATATTCAAGCAGTGAATTAACTAAAGTTGCAGAACTAAACAGTGGGATAAAAATAAACTACACCTTATTGGGTTAATTTTAATTATTTGAATATTTATGTGTATCTATGTTTTAAAGACATTACTTGGCACTTCATCCTTTGGTACTATAATCTATAATAAATGTTTCTCCATTTTTTAATTAAATGAAAAATAAAGATAAACTCCCTGTTTCTAAACTCCTAAAAAAGAGAGAAAGAACATTACAGGACCAGTTGTTACATATAGCTCATCCTCAATTTACTTGGTAATTGGAGTGACAATCCTCCTATCCTCCCTCCTACAGAAACTGGGCAATGGGGGTATAACTCCCTTGGTATTCACATTTCAAAGAGATGGTTCCCAGACCTTTGAGAAAGCCATTCCTGGGTTCTAAAATTGGCCAGAGGCTTTTTAACAAGATTTACATACATATCAAAGGGGCAGAGAAAGAATTTACAATAATGAGTGTTCTAAGGAAAATGCTATAGGGAAGGGGGGTGCATCTCTCCTCATTTTTAACAGAATGAAGCCTCTTACTTTTTGTTTGTATTTGCCCTTACTACAGCGTTCAGTTGCAAGACGCAGATTACTTATCTATAAATTACTTAAACGCCAAGGATTTGTTTGTTTTTAATTATCTCACAGAAATAGAAGCCTAAAAATTCCAAGATTTGTTCAATGCCTTAAGATGTCAGGGAGGATCCAGGCTTTTTCTCATCAACCTCTAGACTATCTTCAGAGAACTGGCTTTCCTCCACTGGTCACAAGATGGCAACACCACTGCACACCACGACCTTATTCAAATATGTCTAAAGAAAAAAAGGAAGGTACAGATGAAGCTTCCAACTGTGCATGAGTTCTTCCTTATCATGGAGGACAATTTTTCCGGAAGTACCACAGTAGATGTTCTGTCTAGTCACTTTGTGCAAGACTGAGGCAGTGTCCCCACCAAGGTGTGTGGCCTTTTAGCCTCTGTAAGAAGAAAGCAGCTCTGCTTTCCCAGGAACCGGGAAGGTAGGGAAATGGCTCCTGACTGGGCCACTAATAGGCACAGACAGGATGAGTGTTTGCCAGCTTCCTAGTCTCCTCTCCTCTCTTTTCTCACCCTACAGACTTCACTCAGACTCACCATCTCACTCC
>NW_012144190.1:299312-300496 GCF_000956105.1 Propithecus coquereli
CCCGGCTAATTTTTTAAAATGTTTTGTAAAGACGGAGTCTTGCTGTGTTGCTCAGGCTGGTATTTAATATGTCTGGTATTTAATGTGTCATTGATCTTTAATATTTAATGTGGATGGATTTTTAATATACCTGTACGACAGGAGAAGGCAGCCAGTCACAGCTGCACGCTCTACGCAATGGTTCTCAAACCCAGCTGCAATTACAATTACCTGGGACTCTTTAAAGAATCCCAGTGTCTGGACAGATTAGGGCATCTGACCTATGAACCAGAATTTCTGGACATCGATACAGTGAGATGATGCCCCGATAGGTGAGTTTAACATGCAGCCAAAAACAGAAAAAAAAAAAAACAACAAAAAAAGGAGGAGGCACGGCAGTGGGGGTGGGGAGGAAATGCAGCCAAGATTGAGAACCACAGGTGTAGGGGAACATGAGGCGCAGGTTGAGGACATAGTCTCCTCCTATCAGTAATCAGGGCGGATACAGGAAGTTCTTGGTAATAGGGGATTGGGTCCCAAGGGCCAATCACAGACCTTGAGCAGAGAGACAAAGCCTTCTATCAGAGCGTTCTGTGCCTACTGCACTCAGAGGTGAGGAGTCCTGCTAGGCGTTGGGAAGGTAAGTGACAGTCTGCAGCTTGACTTTATCTCTCTCTTTCTCCACTCCACTGTTAGTTGTCTCTATGATAAAATTCCTCCTCCCTTTCTTTGAATGTTGGGGTGTCAGACCTCAGAGCGTTACTGGGCTTTCAGGTCAAACCCCTCTTTGTGCCAGGGCTCCCCCCACTGCAGTGTCCACAGTCCGCCAAACACGTGCAATTGCAACTGCATGACCAGAGTCCGTGGAGGAAGCAGAAGTTCCAGTATCACCACTGAAAAGTCTCAGTGTGCTTGTATTTTCATAGTTACCCAAGTTTTCGCCATTTATCTATCGTTTAGGTGATCCAGGCCACTACCCACCTTCACATCTGATCTATACTTACACATTCTTTTTTTTTTTTTTTGAGACAGTCTTGCTCTGTTGCCCACACTAGAGTGTCGTGGCGTCAGCTTAGCTCACAGCAACCTCAAACTCCTAGGCTCAAACGATCCTACTGCCTCAGCCTCCCGAGTAGCTGGGACTATGGGCATGCGCCACCATGCCCGGCTAATTTTTTCTATATATATTTTTAGTTGTCCAGCTG
>NW_012144190.1:305335-306706 GCF_000956105.1 Propithecus coquereli
GGGGGGAAAAAAACCTCTCTTGATTTCTCTCCAGATGTATAGTCTTAATTCAATTCCTTCTCCACAGCTGTGCCCAAGATCAAATGACCATGATGGTGGAGGGATTGATTAAAACACTCTGGAGCTCTTATGCCCAACTCACAGCCTGCTTCAGCCAGTGTCTGGCGTGTGACCTTGGGTGACTTGTCTGATTTCTGTGGTGCTTCCATATCAATACCTGAAATGGGGAAGAGGACATTTGGGAATACCATAAGGGTTAGATGAGCCAAGTCTGAGCCGATGACTGCGGTGCCTGGCAGGTAGCAGGGGCTGCCAAGGTGTTGGCTGGCACTGCTGTCACCTGGATAAAGTCAGAATCCTAAGTAGGCAGGGCAGACCCTCCCCACTTGACCAAACTTGAGTCAGCTTAGCAAAAATCCCCCAACCTTGGAATCATGGGTGATGATTGTATTCCCCATCCCCCACCCTGACCTGCCTCAAGCAGGAATCTCCCACCCTTGAAGTCTCCTGAGTAATTTTCCGCCCAACCCTGCTTCCCAGTGTCAACAGAAAAAAGACCAAACTCTGTAAAATAATTTTAAAGAGATTTACTCTGAGCCAAATTTGAGGACCATGACCCGGAGCCACACCCAAGAGGCCTTGAGCAGAGGACGCGGTGTGGCTGGGTTACAGTTTGGTTTTATACATTTCAGGGAGACAGGGGTTACAGGTAAAGTCATAAATCAATACGTGGGAGTCATACGTTGGTTTGACCTGAAAAGGTGGGCCATATCGAAGCGGGGGCTTACAGGTTATAGGTGGGTTTAAAGATTCTTTGGCTTGTAATTGGTTAAAGACATAAAGCTTTGTCTAAAGGCTTGGAATGTTTCAACATAAGGAGCTGTTTATCAGAGATAAGCCACCTACCTGCAGGTGTGTCTTACATACCCTTAGGCCTGTTAATGGGTTATAAAGGATGTCCCCAAGAAGGGAGGGGGACATGATAAGGCATGTCTGACCTCCTTCCTTTGGGCAGGCAATTTAGTTTTAGGATATTCCTTTGGTCACGAGGGGGTCCATTTTAGTCAGCTGGTGGGGGGAGGGGTGAGCCTTAAAATTTAACAGCTCCTTGGTGGGACTGCCCTGTGCGCTGCAGTCCCTGGGCAGCGAGAAAGTGCTTCCAGACAGCAGATCGTGCCGTGTCCCTGCTGGAAAGCTTGGAGCGGCTTCCTGCCGTACTTGGAATGAAACCCAAAAAATCCTAATTTCGGCCAGGTGCGGTGGCTCACGCCTGTAATTCTAGCACTCTGGGAGGCTGAGGCGGGCGGATTGTTTGAGCTCAGGAGTTCGAGACCGGCCTGAGCAAGAGCGAGACCCCCATCTCTACTAAAA
>NW_012144190.1:308084-310896 GCF_000956105.1 Propithecus coquereli
TCCTGAGCTCAACTGATCCTCCTGCCTCAGCCTCCCAGAGGGCTAGGATTGCAGGCGTGAGCCACCACACCTAGCTGAGACGGTAGATGTTACATTTTTTACCACAAAAAAGATAACTGTGTCAGGTGATGTGTTAATTAGCTTGGTCATTTTACAATTGATAAATATATCAAAACATCACATTGTATAACATAAATATGTACCATTTTATTTGCCAATTATACCACAGTAGAGCTAGAAAAAATAAAATAAAAAAGCACATATTTAATGTACAGTAGTCCCTCTTTATCTGCAGTTTTACTTTCCATAGTTTCAGTTACCTGTGGTCAACCATGGTCCAAAAATACTAAATGGAAAAGTCCAGAAATAACTCATAAGTTGTAGATCATGTGCCATTCTGGGTAGCATGATGAAATCTAGAGCCTTCCCTCTCAGTCTCACCCAGGCTGTGAATCGTCCCTCTGTTCAGCGTGTCCATGATGTATGTGCTACCCGCCCGTCAGTCGCTTTGTAGCCATCTTGGACTGGTTATTGTTAATCTTACTGTAACTAATTTATAAATTAAACTTTACTTTGGGTATGTACATATGCATAGGAAAAAAACAGTATATATGAGGGTCCGTACTATCCATGGTCTCAGGCAACCACTGGGGGTCTTGAAATGTACCCCCCACGGATAAGGGGAGACGACTGTATACAACCTTATGAGTATGGAGATAAGTATACACCCATGAAACCATCACCACAATTTATGCCATGAACACATCCATCCCCTGTGTTCAGTGAGGAAGGTTTCAAATCCAGGTGTGCTGTCTCCTAGGTGAACAGTAAATCGAGAAGCCACACCACATAACTGTATAGTGAGTGTCAAGATATTTTCAACTGAAGATCCCACTCTAGTACCCAAGCTCCATAAACTTCCTAAGATTACTATATATCATGCTGTTATCAAGAGCTAACCTTAATAGGTCTCATTAGCTCATTTGTACACAAATTTACTGAAAGCTGCCAATCTGCTAGGAACATGAGATGCAGCAGTATAGACTAACCCTCTGCCCTCAGGGCCTTGCATGTTCTCAGAGTCCAAGACACAAAAGGCGAACCACATATGCCAAGCCAAGCAGTAGGAGAGTTCTGTGTGAATTTTATCTCTATTGGGGACTTTGTTCTTGAAGTAGCAAGGTAAGCAGTGAGGATATGTCTGCTTGTGGCACAGAGGTGACCGGTGTTTGAGACAGGAGTGCTGATTCACTGTCTCCATTTCTCCCCTTGATTCTGCCACCCAGCCGAAGCTCAGATCTCACACGTGGGACGAGATGGAGCCTTCCGGACAGCTGGACTTCGACCTGCAGGCTCTTCTGGAACAGCTCGATCAGGATGAATTGAGCAAGTTCAAGTCTTTAGTGAGGACACTTCGCCAGGAAAGGGAGCTGCCGCAGGTCATCCAGACGGAGGTAGACAAGGCTGATGGGAAGCAGCTGGCAGAAATCTTCTCCAACCACTACCCCAGCTACTGGGTGCAGTGGGCGGCCATCATGGTCTTTAACAAGATGAACCGGACGGATCTGTCTGAGAGAGTACGGAATGAACTCAGAGGTAAGCAGAAACCATTCCTTCCGAGGAAGGAGGAACAGTCTCCAGGATTTTAGAAATTCAGAAATGACATTGAGGCTTGGAGGAGCTTACCTGTCCTACACATAAATGCTAGATCTTCATAAAGGTTGCTGGTGTCTGTCCTTATTCCTGTGTTCTACCTGTTCTTACTCTTTTCAGGTATCATACGGTTGGCCTTCCATACCTGTGGGTTTCACGCCTGCAGATTCAACCAATCCCAGATCAAAAATAATTTGCGGGGGGGACAACAAAAAATATACTGTAGCAACTGCTTAACTACTTACGTAGCGTTTACATTATATGAGGCATTATAAGTAATCTAAAGATATAAAGTGTACAGGAGTGTGTGCCTCGGTTATATGCAAATACTATGGCATTTTATATGAGACGTGAGCATCTGCAGATTCTGGTATGTGGGGAGGTCCTGACACCAGCCCCCCAGGGAGTGTACCTCTACCTCTGCCCCAACCTGCTCACCAGATGTCCTCTCTTCTGTGCAAGATGATTTATCTGAAATGTGTTCGTGATCACAGTCTTTCATAGGACCTCCAAGATGTTAAATTATTATACACTCTGTTTTAATTCCCCTTTAGGCTTCCTTCTCCACACAGTATAAACATTCTTTTACACACACACTCACAAATGCAAACCTCTACCTTTCTTTAGGTTAACAGCACTAATGGTATTTTGGGCTGGCTGATTCTTGAGGAGCATTTTGTGCATTGTGGGATATTTAGCAGCATCCCTGGTGCCCAGGTACTGGTACTGGCCCAGAGCCAGTACCTGTATCCACAAGATGCTAGCAGAACCCTCCCCCCAGGCGTGACCACCAAAAATGTCTCTAGACACTGCCAAATGTCCCCTTGGGGGGAAATCTCCCAGGGTAGAGAACCATTGCTTTAGGCGAGTTGGCCGCTCTTAGGAATCTCTTTAGCTTTAAATGTACTGACATCCAGGATCTAACATTGAAGATACTGATATAATGATTGGTCCAGGCTTCTGCCTATGCATGGAATTCATAAATGCTTCCTGTGTAATGCTAATGTGCATCTAAGGTTGGGAAATATATTCTAGGGCTAGGTTTCCCAATATAGCAACCACTTGTGGCTATAGAACCCTTGAAATGTGACTGGCTTGAATTCAGATATGCCATAGGCTAAAATATGCACTAGCCTTTAACTCTATTGCTTCATTTACT
>NW_012144190.1:312246-313927 GCF_000956105.1 Propithecus coquereli
ATTGCAGAATCGCTCACAATGGCCAAGATACAGACTCAACCTAAGTATCCGCCAGTGGGTAAAGAAAGAAAATGTGGTGCATATACACAGTGGAATACTACTCAGTCTGTAAAAAGAAGGAAATCCTATCATTTTTTTTTCTTTAAAAAATTGATAGTCTGGAGAACAGTTCTTAGTATTGTTAGGTCCGGAGCCGAGAAAGAGAGAGAGAGACAGGCGAAGCCTCAGGTGTAGCAAAATGCTGTTTGTTTTGGGCATCTGGGTGCAGATGGGTGGAGGCCAAAGAGCATCCACCCTGAGGGAGGGGAAAGCCTTGGATTTTATAGAGGGTTTCTTAGGGGGCAGTGAGTACCTGGGCCAGAACAGCTGCTGCAATAAATTTTTTTTTTTTTAAACAACCAATTTCTGTTATCCCTGGGTCAGTCTCATCCTGTAGGGATAAGGGAGGGGGGTAGTTCCATTATTGGGGGGCAGGGTAGCAATGCTGGCTGCAGCTGTCTGTTAGGTTTACAACCACCAGGGACTCTCCAGACTCCTGCAGCTGTTGTTTCACAAACCTCGGTTTTCCATTAACCACATTCTGTCCCATACATACTTTTAAGTTCCCACCTGGAACAAGCCTCACAAGTACAACATTCCCTGTCCTTAACGTACAGGTGAGGGTCTTAACCTCTAGCTGGCCTCGTGGAGATCACAAATTGAAAAATAGCGGGAGGGAACCCAGAGAGTTATACACCTACCAGGGTCTGGGCTCTGAAATATGCAAATTTCTCCCACCTCCTCTTTCAGAAGCAGCTATGAAATCACTTGAGGAAAACAAGCCTCGATCACTGGGTAAGTTACCTCATTTACAACTTCTATTCCTCATGTCGGATTTTGAAACTCAGGGATCTGTCTTAATAAGAGACTGTGCTGAGCACTAGGAATGCAAAGAAATATAAAACCTGGTCCCTGCTCCCAAGGAGGAGCTTGTCACACAGGGGGGTAGCAGTAAGACCAGGAAGCTAAAATGAGGTGGTGTCTGTACCAGGAACCAGTAAACGCGTACAAGGTGGGAAAGAAAGGAAGCTTTTCTTTTGCATCTGGATGAGTTGGAGATTTTTAGATTGACCTAAAGCAGGGGTTGTCAAACTATAGCAGCCCAAAAGCCAAATCCAGACTGCCATCTGTTTTTGTATAGCCCATAAGCTAAGAATGCTTTTTACATTTTTAAGTGGTTATAAAAATTAAAGCCAGGTACAGTAGCATGTGCCTGTCATCCCAACTACTCCAGAGGCCAAGGCGGGAGGATTGCTTGAGCCCAGGAGTTCAAGACCAGCCTGGGCGACATAGCGAGACCCGAACTTAGCAAAGGAAAAAAATCAATAAGAATGTTTCATGAAACTGTAGGAAATTTTGCAAACAGAAAATATTTATTATCTGGCCCTTTACAGGGTGGGGGGAAGTTTGCTAACTCTGGCCAAAAATATTTTTTTTTTTTCCCTTTTCCAACAGTCTCTCTTCTTTTTTTCTGAGACAGAGTCTCACTGTGTTGCCCGGGCTAGAGTGCCGTGGCTTCAGCCTAGCTCACAGCAACCTCAAACTCTTGGGCTCAAGCAATCCTTCTGCCTCAGCCTCCCGAGTAGCTGGGACTACAGGCATGCGCCACCATGCCCGGCTAATTTTTTCTATATATTTTTAG
>NW_012144190.1:313977-314715 GCF_000956105.1 Propithecus coquereli
GGCTTGGATACTGGTGGTTTACTCTGCTTAGAATTTGCATCCCCCACAAATTCCCATGACTGGGTTCTCCCTACTCTGTAGATCTCAGTTGAAATGATATTTCTCTGAGAAAAGGCCCACAGTCACATGACCCAAAGCAGAAGTCACCCTACTTTTGCATGCTGCCTTCGTGTTTTTATGTCACTTCTGTTTGAATGTACATGCAAAATGTGTGCTTCTCCCACCCACCCCATATATGGACTGAAATTGGTTCTCATCTATCTTTGCCACTGTAACTTTAGTTCTAAAATTGTTCCTGGTGTCCCATGGGACCTTTTGTTTGAGTAAATGAATACTCGGCCACCTAATGGGATGGCTGATGCTGTACTTGTTTTACAATTGGAAGTTCAGGCTCAGGCTTAGACACTCAATTGGTTTTTGGTTTTGCATTTTGATTTTTTTTTTATTTCAGCATATTATGGGGATACAGATGTTTAGGTTACGTATGTTGCCCTTGCCCCCCTGCATTTTGATTTTTTAAACCACTTCATTGAGGTATAATGTACAGAAAGCTGTACATGGGGGAAATGGGGAGATGTTGGTCAAAGGATACAAAGTTTGAGGCAGGATGAGTAAGTGCTGGAGATCTATTGTACAGTGTGGTGAATGTAGTTAATAAAACTATACTTAAAATTTCAGAGAGTAGATTTTTTTAATTTATTTATAATAAGAATGGCTTTGAAAGTTTCTAACTTTTTT
>NW_012144190.1:324520-328642 GCF_000956105.1 Propithecus coquereli
ACAGGCATGAGCCGTTATTCAGTGTTGAGCTTCAAATATTTCTTGTCCCACTGTGACTCTACCTTGTCATATGTTCTTTCCCAGCACAGTGTAATTTTACCCACCTTGTCAGAAACCAGGGAATTAATCCATGAAGGCTTTCTGACGCCCTTGCACGTGAGCGATTGTGGGAATGTGTCTGTTTCTCACACCGTGCGTTCTGAGCCGTGGAGGGATTCTCGGGCGCGTAAACCTGAGATCGTGGCCTGACACACTTTAGGTTTTACATCCAGTGTTAACATCCTCTTTACGTGATCTAAGCTTAAATATCGAGACCAGTGGTTGAACTTGCGGCACCTTGAAGTCTCACGGTCAGCACAGTCATGGGCCCGTAACGTCCCTCTTTTTCTTCAGACATAAAGCGTACAGAGGCCCCAAACCGTGAAGACGAGGAAGAAATAATACGGCGCTTAGAAGAAAGAGACCCAGGTTGGTCTTAGGACATCCGACACTGGCGTAAGCTAAGTGAAGCCACCCTCCTCGCTGGGCTGTCCCCGCTCCTTTTGAGAACCCCATCCCTCTCCGATCTTTCCCCACTATTTTTAATATGTCAGTCATCTCCTGTAGAACGCCTCCGTCCCTTGCATAAAAATAGAGGGAAAAACAAACATGGCAGAGAAACAGAACTCAGTTTATAGAAAGTTAGGAAAAGGTTATAGAGCCTTTTTCTTGGAGTTTGCCACCTTTTTTCAATTTTAAAGAAGTTGGTAGGTGTTAGGTCCGGAGCAGAGAGAGACACACGAAGCCTCAGGTGTAGTAAAAGGCTGTTAATTTGGGCATCTGGGTGCAGAAGGGTGGAGGCCAAAGAGCATCCACCCTGAGGGGGAGGGGAAAGTCTCGGGTTTTACAGAGGGTTTCTTAGTGGGGAGTGAGTACTTGGGCCAGAACAGCCGCTGTAATAAAATTTTTTTTTTTTTTGAACAACCCATTGCTGAGACCCCTGGGTCAGTCTCATCCTGTAGAGATAAGGGAGGAGGGTAGTTCCATCCCTATCAGGGGGGCTAGGAATGCTGGCTGCAGCTGTCTGTTAGATTTCCAACCTCCGGGGACTCTCCAGACTCCTGCGGCTATTATGTCACAAACCCCAGTTTTCCATTAACCACATTCCGTCCCATATATACTTTTCGAGTTCCCACCTGGAACAAACCTAACGGTAGGTATAATTGTACGTATTTACTGTTTCAACGCTCGGACAATGGGTTAGTAGTGTCAACTCGCGGATGAGCAAACTGAGACCTAACAGGGTGAGTGACGTGTCTGCGCTTTGATCAGTCTGAGATCAGTCTCTCGAGTCTGCCTGGTAAGTAGTAGTTTTGAAATGGCTTTACTGAAGTACAAAACTATGTATCACAAATTTCCCTCTTTGAGCATACTATTTAATAGTTCCTAGTAAATCACAGTCGTGCAGCCATCACCACTATGCAGTTTTACAACACTTCAATACCCCAAAAGAACCCCACAAGCCCATTTGTAGTTGGTCACTCCTGGTCTCTGCCCCCCAGCCCCAGGCAAACACTAATCTTTCTGTGTCTCTAGATCTGCCTTTGTGTGGATACCCACATTTGGTTTACCCACTCATCAGTGGATGGACATTCAAATTGTTTCTAATTTTTTACCATCTTGGTCAGGCGTGGTGGCTCACATCTGTAACCCTAGCACCCTGGGAGGCCGAGGCGGGAGGATTCTTGAGGTCAGGAGTTTGAGACCAGCCTCAGCAAGAATGAGACCCTGTCTCTGCTAAAAATAGAACGAAATTAGCCAGGCAACTAAAAATAAAAACAAAAATTAGCCACGTGTGGTGGTGAATGCCTGTAGTCGCAGCTACTTGGGAGGCTGAGGCAGGAGGATTGCTTGAGCCCAGGAGTTTGAGGTTGCTGTGACGCCATGGCACTCTAGCCCAGGCAACAGAGCAAAATTCTCTGTCAAAAAAAAGAAAATTTTTTTTTTATCATCTTGAATAATGCTGCTATGACCTATAGGGGAGAAAAAGTTTTCCTTATACCCATCTTAAGTTCACTTGCTGGGGCCCCTATATCAACAGAAAGATAACCAAAAAAATATGAGAAAAGGAAAAACAAATGTATTTAACGTATGTTTTATATATACATGGTAAATAACCAGGAAACGAGTAATTCTCAAAGAGGTGTCTTAGAACTCTGGCTTATATAGCATCTTCAGCAGACAGTGAATTTTAGAGAAGTAAGGAGACAAAGGAGAAGGACTTTGAACCTCTAGGGTGGCAAATTATGGGGAGGGCAATAAATGGGAGTTAATAAAACTTATGTAGATTGCTCAGGTGCTGTCTCCAGACTGATAAGGTCTAAAGCTGCATTTGGTGATCAACCTGGGTCTTCCTGGCAGAGGGCGGGGGAGGACACCTTTGTAAACTTAGGCCCCATTTTTCGGCAAACGGGGAGGGCAGAGAGCTGCTCTGGTATCTGCTACTTCTCAGTTAGCATTAGCTCAAGATAATCCTCGTTCTACAGAGGCCCGTTTTGTGTGTCTTATTCTGGTCTCCGATGGAACATTCACGTGCAAATCATTGCACAGGCACATTTTCACTTCTCTGGGGTAGGTATCTGGGAATTGTGACAATCTAGACACACAGTGCCACGTCATTGCTCGTTTACTCAAACATTTGCATCGCAATAGCGAGTTAAGGCTATTACGGCAAAGGTCTGTTTCCTGCGCTCCTGGCATTTGTTCTAGTCCAGTGTAGAAAGAAGATAGATGAGTCGTTAAGCACAAACCATGTTGAGTTTTGATAGAGCAAGTGTTTCTTGTTATGCTTCTATGGAATAGAGGCATGTAACTTGGCTGGGGGGTCGTTTGCCCTGTTCATCCCTATAAACCCAGACGTTGGAATTCCCAGCTCACAACCTGGACGAAGACTTCGGATGAGACGCTGGGCTCCGTGGAGCCTGCTGTGTCCTCAAGCTTCTGGTAAGGGCGGTACACCTGTTCTCTGTCAAGCTCACTGTAGTTTGTGTTTTTCAGAGCTTACAAAAATACAGATAAAAGATATTACAAACCTGGGAAGACCTAGAAGATTCCTGGAAGGGCAAAAGCCAGGTCTGTTATCATGTATTCCTGGAATGAGGCTGGGGTCAAGTTGCTCTTTCTAAACTTCATTTCTGTTTTCTTTCCTACTTAACACAAAGTATCTTTTCCCCCTAATGGATAACCAACTGTATCCTGTCTATCCTGTACCCCATATCTCTGAAGGTAAGGAGGACACATATAGAGGGATAATTATGAAGAAGTTCTGGAAAGCCTGGAATAACAATGGGCCTGGAGCCGGTGAACACATCAGCGACGTCACCCAGAGAGACAAGATGCTGATCCCCTTCTGTGACCCGAGGACGCTTCCAGGGGTGTTTCCACACACATTGGTGCTCCACGGCCCCGCGGGCTTTGGGAAAACCACACTGACCAGGAAAGTGATACTGGACTGGACAGAGAACCACCTCAATCAGACGTTCAGATACGCCTTCTACTTCACCTGCAAGGAGCTCAACCGCATGGGCCCGTGCACCTTTGCAGAGCTGATCTCCAAGGACTGGCCCGAATGGCGGAATGACCTCCCGGAGGTCCTCGCCCGAGCATACAGGATCCTCGTCATTATTGATGGTTTTGAAGAGCTGAAAGTCCCCGAGGGGGCCCTGATCCGAGATATCTGTGGCAACTGGGAGGAGCAGAAGCCGGTGCCCGTCCTCCTGGGCAGCCTGCTGATCGGGACGATGTTACCCAACGCCACGTTACTGGTCACCACGCGGTCTGAGGCCCTGGGGGATCTCCGGCTCCTGCTGCAACAGCCCCTCTTCCTAGAGATCGAGGGCTTCCTGGAGCAGGACAAGAAGGCCTATTTCTTGAAACACTTTGAAGATGAGGAGGAAGCCCTGCGAGCTTTCGACTTGATGAGGAGCAACTCGGCCTTGTTCCGCATGTGCGCTGCGCCCGCAGTGTGCTGGGTCGTCTGCACGTGTCTGAAGCTCCAGATGGAGAGGGGGCAGGACCCGGCCCCCACCTGCCTGAGCGCCACGTCGCTGTTCCTGCGTTTCCTCTGTGGCCAGTTCATGCCGG